>NC_060882.1:27028419-27268419 GCF_021901495.1 Neodiprion virginianus
AACTAATCTGTAGCACTTTATAAATGATATCAGAAATGGAGAAGCAACTTACTTTGAATAATTGATGCAGATCATCGCAGAGATCTTGGACAAAGTTGTGGTCAGATAGTTGAGGGAGGACTAATTCTCGTGTAGCCTCACTAAAAGGTTCTTTGGCTTGACTAAGCCATGCCCAATGGTAAGGATATGCCCTCCAAGAGTCAGGATGCTTAAATGGAAATGCCAATCCATTATCTATAGCCGCTATCTTAACTTCACCGGGCTCTGCTTCAGTTTTTCCACCAGCGTCATATCGAATAAGCCAATTATCATTTCCTAAACAAATTTAGGACAATAATAAAATTAGTGCATAATTTGCAGCATGTTTTCAAATATAAGAACACATATGGAATTTATTTTGATCGTGCACTATTCTATCAATTCATACCTCGGTCGGTGTTGCGAATGATATAATCCAAAACTACCAGTCGTTCAAATTGGAGTTGAAACTGACGTGCAAGACGGGGAGGCAACGGTTCGTTTTCCCACCTGCGTAGCCAGTAATCTGCATCTTTATAACTGTCTACAAAGCATTGAAAGGATCCGATTTTAGGGGGTAAGCCAATGCGATTGAAATGTGAACCAACTATTGGCATAGCTTCCATTATTGCACGTTTCATTCGCGCCTTTTGCCGGTCTATACGAGGGTAATAGAATGTTTCGCTGACCAGCTTGACAACTCTGGTATTAGGTACAACACCTAGACCCAATTTTCTGTCGACAAGACTGGCTCCTGCTTCACTAAGGTACCCTTGATTAGGGATTAAGCAGCTTCGTCCAAAGCAGCAAGGACAACACAATTTGTGCATCCATTTTGTCCACTTGGGATTCAATCTTCCATAGGGCTCCTCATCTTTTGGTTTGAACACTCCAATTATTTTCTGCAAATATGTGTAGATTATGCATGAATCAAACTGTTTATAGACACTTCAATAGTTTATTCTCAATCTCAAACTGTTTTACAAACAATTAACATAGGTATCAAATCAGAAGTCAGAAGTCACAGCAAATAATATATCTTTGTTGATGACTTCAACTTAGCATAACAGCTGTTGTCGATTAATTGGTGGATGGTGCAGAAACATGCGGTAAATTGATTGGTTTGAATTCTTATTTGTTATTCATTGTGTACGTTGAACTTTTGCGACTTAGTTAGCCGATCAGTTTTGTCTCTTAAATGAGATTTATAAATCGCTGATGCTTTTGGTTTTAAAAGTTATATTTTTAAATAATATAGTTTCGAATGAGTGTGTTTGATGATGGTTTAAAAAATTGCTGGTTTGGCAATATTTACATTTGTAATTGAGATTTCATGTGGCAATGTATAAATCATGACTCGAGGGTATATTTTACTCACATTAGCTGGATTTTTAACAAAATAACTACCACTCGAGCCCTGGTAAATTCTATCTGGAAAAATTCCATGGTCTATTGCACACTCGGCTTGCCAAACAAGTTCTGAAAACTGTGGATCATCTGAAATAAAAATATGACTTTAAAGTATAATCATTAACTATCCAGAGTTCCGAGATTAATAATCTTTTAGGTCAATAGTTGTAATCTCATATAAAAATTGCGACACTATTAAGGAATTACATAACTTATAAATTATGGCTTTATATATATTCAACTATGTTCAAATAAATCGTGAGCAGAGAACAATGAATAAGCAAGGAAAATATATTCTGAAAATAATATAATGAACCTGGAAAACGGTTGAAGGTGACATCGAGCTCCAGACGACCGAGGAGAGGCTGGCTCTCCCGATCGATGCCTGGGGAATCAATGATTGGAGTTTGATCGTTGCTCAGTCCTGGTATGAATTCAACGTCCGGTACAAGTTCTGGAGGAACGACAAAAGTCTGCTGATTCGAATCGAGGGTGAGAGAGAGATCGACCAAAGCGTCAGTCTCGACGAGGTTAGAATTATTGTTGTTCTTGCTTTGGTATTCTCGGTAAGGCACGTGCAGCTGCCGCTGTTCGGAGTCGCTCATCACAGCCCACTTCTATGTGATTGATCAACAGTTTCGAACTACCGACTACGAATAGTTAACCAATGAAAATCTACCTATTTGACATTCCTCTATACCACCTGTCAGTGACACACGAGATTAAACGCGTATTTTTCCACTACTTGTCACATTTGGTTATCCGCGAGACGTAAATCGGCAAATATTGAAATGCGATAAATTTTTATTATTTGGGTATACTTTATTTACAAAAATCATCCATACAACGCGTGTCGGTAAAAAGATGTGCAGGCCTCACGATTAACGAAAATAATGTTCCGTCATTGTAGCAGACGGAACAGCTGACTCAACGCGACCATATTGCTATCGCTAAGGATAAATACACTGTATATTTACTGACTGTTCATCGTCGCTCTAGAATCTGATTGAATTTTTCTTTATATACTCTGACGAAATTAAAATTTTCAGATAGTGAGTTCATCATATAAAGAGACAGAAATGCTGCGAGAATTAATATAACAATTATTTTATGCGATTTAAATTTCTTGAAGTGCGCCCTCCATATTGCTACAATGCATTGTGGGATAATTTTAGCTATCGCCGAGCGGAAAAAAGAAGAACTAATAGACCTGTCGCGTTTGTCAACCTGTCACCTGTCGTCACAATTGAATTACGGTTAGGTTTGGTTAGGACATCGATGCCGATCCTGCTGTACCCCATAATTACGTTTATACATACGTTGATATCCAACGATAATAATCACTGACGCGGCCTACCTCAGCAAAGACAGATGTATGTACGTAAGAATTTTACTCCTGAGCTTAATCCCGCGGGGAGACGTAATCCCGAAAATATTATCATTTTTTTCATGAGGTTTTATATCCGATTATTTGGTCAGGATTCAGAGAATGGTAACTGGTAGTAAACAGGTCGGAGGTTGAGTACAATTCTTAGAATTCAGAATAATAACAACGTCCCTGTGACTGAATGCGTGAGTGAATGTAGGACGCTTATCAACTAGCATTGGGTTAAGCGAGTTGAACATCATTCTTCTCTAGGCATTTGTGCCTGTTGTTTACTACCACGGGGTAGCTTGAACCTCTCTATTTGAATTTAATTTTAGTAATTTATTATACAAATATTTATTATTACTGAATTGTACATATACATCTATATATAGATTTATTCATTATTATACTTACACTCAATTTAACATCACGCGTTGAAAAATGTTTCAATTTCGCAAAGATAACATATTTTTCGTGTGTATGACAGTAGGATTGGCTCTCGTTGCTTCTAAGTACCGTAACAACGTGCTGCGAAGCTTGAGGCAGTTCTGCCAGAACGTATTCCTTTTTAATAAAAATTTAAGTATCGAAGATAGAAACTTTTACGTCGAGTCAGATAAAGTGATTTTGGTAAAATCCCCTGAGAAATGCGATTACGCCTTGCAGCGTATTCGTCAGTAAGTACACACTCTGTATTTATCCCATTCATTTTATTTATTCAACATGTCATTATAATCTCCTCCCTCTACTTGTCCGCTGGATTTATCATGTGTGTATTTATTTTTAACAGTGAATTATCAGACGGAGTGTTGGGATTTGATTGCGAATGGGTCAATGATGAACGTGTTTCCTTGTTGCAATTGGCTACTTCCAACGGACTGTGTGTCCTTTTCCGCCTCGACAAAATCGGCTATGTTCCCGGCAAGCTTAAGGTGCCGATTCTAATCGCATCTCATCTTATTTATGTAATACTAGCTTTCATAAAAATCCCCTATTATCAATGTATAGGAATTGTTGTCGAACAAGCGCGTACTCAAGGTTGGAGTGGCACCCTTCGACGATGGAAGGAAGTTGACCAGAGATTTCGGCTGTCATGTGTACGGAACTCTGGATCTTAGAGAACATGCCAGAAGACTAGGCATTGCCAATGCAACAGGATTAGCCGCACTCTGCAAGGAGTATTTGGGCATAGAAATGGACAAAAATGCAGCAGTGAGACGCAGCAACTGGAACGCTGATTCTCTCACTAAGGAACAAATTAATTATGCCGCGTCCGATGCATTTGCCGCAGTCCTAATTTATCACCAAGTGAGAAATAAAAAAAAATTTCACTGTCTTATTTGCAATTACTATCGTGATTCAAATATTTTAACAGTTTCCAACCTTGTTTCACGTTTAATTTAACGATGTGCAGATGCTGAACAGAGCCCAACAACAACGGTCTTTATGGGGTAACTTTGTTATAAATCTAAAGAATATTTGGGATCAGTCCAATGAGGACAAACTGCTTAATCTACCGCAGGGAGAGCTAGATATGAGGTCTGTTTCTGTTCTTATTCTTTACCTCTTACAATACAACTAACACTACACATTTTTCATGCTATACCAAATTCAGGTAATTGAAAAGAAATTTTTCTTCTCTAGGTTCAGGGCTAACCCAAACAACTTAATTCAAAAAAATAATCAGGAAACTAATAACACCAACTTGAAAATCAAGAACAAATCGACCGTAGTGACGAGAAACAAACCACTGTATCATAATTGTTATTTGCAAGCACCAGACGGTGATACGTTGTGTACTTGTGATCACAAAAAAGCGACATGGTACGTTGAGAAGGGACTGGGAACCGTGGTGCAGGAGGAACCCTACACTGTAAGATTAAAATTCGAACCGTCCGGAAGAGCCCAGGGCGAAGTTGGACGATATTATACGCAGGTCAAGATAAACCGTTGCGTTGTTTGTGGAGCGACGGATAAATTCATAAGAAAAAACGTCGTACCTAGAGAATATCGAAAATACTTTCCTGGTGAGCATAAATATTCGACAGTAAATATGTGATTGGTGTTGGCTGAAAACAAATTTGAACAATTTTAAGTAATCAATTGAATAAATAACTTTCAGTGGTCATGAAGGAACATCAGTCTCACGACGTATTACTGCTTTGCCCGACTTGTCATCAAATTAGTAACATGCAAGATATTCGTATGCGAAAGCGATTAGCTGAAATGTGCGACGCCCCGTTATCTGGACCATCCATAAGTGTAGATGATGCCTACCAAAGCCATTGGAGAAGACTCCGTTCTGCTGTACGAGCTCTTCGGAAAGAGTCTAGTCTTCCCAATCAGAGACGTCTGATATTGGAATCACACGTTTCTGAACTAACTGGACATAAGGAAATAACGCCGCAGTTACTGGATGAGCTTGATCAGCAAATAAAAGCAACGCAGCCCTCAGTATCTGTGCAAACGGGTCGTACGCCACACGGGTTGAAGGTATCTACCAATAGTTTCAACATTCCTTTAACCATTTGCACCTATCTAAATGACACGAAATTTATACAGGTTGTAGAGCATTTTGAAAGTCAACCTGGCGGTCTTGTCGAGTTGGAACAGCTTTGGAGAGAGCACTTTTTATCAGCAATGGAGCCAAAGTATATGCCCGAATTGTGGTCAGTCTGCCACAATCAGGAGCGTCTACTAATCCGTCTACAACAACGCAGGATAGAACCACAAGATGCGAAATTGGCCGGGATACTTGAAAACGACCAAAAGATCAGCTGCCATGCGTAAACGTGACATTTCCTACGTAAATAACCGATTATTTTTAGAATATAATATTCCCTGCGGTTACTACATGTTTTTATTTTTTTTTTCCTGCATATCATTTATTCACGTTACATTCTTTATAACTTGCAATCAGCAACAGCTGACTAGTGAGTAAAATAACTCTGATGTCTCATGATATGATGTGAAAGTTAGTCCCACATATTGCATCAGTTGTTTGGTCTTTGCAAGTGCATCTATATTTCTGTAACGCAAATTCCTTGTTAAGCCAATTCTAAGCGATATATTCATGATATCTAAAAAAAGAACGAGACAACATAGATGTCACATATCTATTACCATTTATTATTAATTAATATATACAGGCATAACAGCGATAGATTTGAAAGACTAGATGCTAAATGGGCTAAGTTTCTTTGCTTTTTTTATGAGGGTCAGGGCCAGGTGGTTCCTGATTCTTCAATTCTTCGTCTATGCGTTCCTTGGCTCTGAAGACTTTTGACTGAAGATAGAACGATCCACCTTTCGACTTGTCGTTAGCCTCCATTAAATATTTGTAATTACGTTCCAACGCTTCCTTGTCCTTGAGACTCTCCATGTTCATGATGCGCAGCGCCTCATCCAAAGTTAGACCAGTCCTGGCGTTCGCGGCAGCTCTTTCTCTACCTTGAGCACCGCCGCCAGCTCTCTTAGCTGCCTCTTGGCTAGCCGATATTTCCTGACGAAGAGCACGCGCAAATGCTCGACCCACGACCTGTGTTCCCAGGACGATTATCTGCGCCAGGTATTTAGCCATCGCCTCGGATTTGTCTCCTGCAGAGGAGTCACAGGTATAAATTGTCACTTCGCGTAACCTGTAAGTAGGTTTTGAAGTAAATCCTAACCTTCTAAATGTCACTGTTGTATCGAGTTGTACCTGGTGAAGTGACTCGTTCGTTACGACACCATTGGCGACCTAACCTCACTTTTGGCACACTTCGCCATGGCGTGAATTTGAATGCTGGCCGCTGAGTGAACCGCAAAACGAGTCCGATGATTCGAGCTTCGCGTACAGGTTTCATCGATCGCATCGTGTCGATTCCAATTACCCTGTAAACGAGGGTTTCGGATTCGATTATCTGCGGCGGGTAAACACTTTGAATTCAATTAACTGAAATCGTCGTCCGTCGTTAATTATATCTAAGTATCGTCGTATAGCCACGTTTCGTTATACGTATTATTATAACGACATGGCCGAGAAGCAGATATACGCCAGGTTATCTTATTAGACATTTGGCACAGAGACATAAACGGTACTGTGTCCTATGAAAATACATATTTGTTTAACAATTTTGCGGTGAATGAAAGCAACAACTATATCGATAGACGGTGTTAAGATTTAAATAGTGAGAAGTGGAACGTTTGTGGAATTCGAAGCGTGAGAATCGATGAACTGTTCCAGCCACGCAAACCTCTTTTTCTCTCCACATATCTCGTTGTCTTATCCTCATTCCATAATTAAACTATGAATCGATAAATATCCTCTACTTATTTTTTACCGTTCCTAACAAAGAGTCATAAAAAATAATAGTTCGTATTGACGTGGGGAGAAATAAGATGGAAAGAAAAACGCAACTAAAATTACAATGTCCGGTAAATTACTTTCCTTTATCACCGGCCACTGCTACGGAATCTAATTTTCCAGTATTCCATTCCAAGACATAGCGGTTATTAAATTCTGAAATGTACTTTTCGTACTTTCAGTTGATATGCATAATTCCGAGAGGCGATGGAAACATTTCGTTCGTTCGCTTTACTCAACGCTATACCGAAATAGAGATTGCGCGGCTTATTCTTTTATTTCTCCTCGTTTTATGCAAGGGTGTTTTCCTTTTACTACTCTACATGGCAAATCCCCTTGGCGTGGATTTAAATTTTCATATACCGTTGACGTCACTGCGCGTCTCCGTTGTCAAATTTTCACAACGCGCAAGTCGAGAAAGACCGCGCCGCGTCACGAATTAGCATTTCTCTAAAAGTAACGGTCAAACGGTGTTATTCACGACGTTCTTCCCCCTCGCCTTGTAATTCCATCGGCTTAAAGTTAACTCCAGATACCATCTCCGACAAGCGCGCGTTGAAATCATTCCGTCTCCTTGAACCACCGCGTATTGCGAACGATAATGTCGATACGCCGCGCGTATAGGTCGTGTCGTATGGGTCGTGTGTAAATGGGGTTGCCGGCGAGGTGGCGCCCTCGGTTTTACTTCGATCGACCGACCGACCGACCGTCCGTCCGTCCGTCGGTCCGCATGTCCTTCAGTACCGTAACTAGAGGCCGTACGAACCAGTCGCTACTCGGTAACGAAAAAGGGTTGAACTTTCGAACGCAGGAGGGATATAAGAGCAGATTGTGCGAGCTTAAATATTGTTGAATAAGTATTAACATACGTGCGCTAAACTTGGATTGATTTCCTTTTTACGATATGACGATTGCATTGCCCTGCACGTATTTTTATCCGAACATTGGTAAAACCACGATCGGCTAATATTGTCAACGATGAATTTTAGTTAGACTGGTAATTGAATTATCAATGAAAAAAAGTGAGGCGGCGTCAGAGTGTCCGTATATGTGGATGTATGCTGTTTTAAATTCTACCCTACGAAGCAGCCGAGAATTTGAATTCTTACGGTATTCTACGTACGGACGATCGACGTGAGATCCGAGACACGACGATTTGTACGAAACGATGATGAATATTGTTTACGAATAAATATCAGAAGGGGGTGCGTAGAATTTTATCACCAAGTATGCGACGAAAATTCGGAATAATTCGATTCATCTCAATAATGAAACGACGGTTCTACGATTCGCTGTAATATTTCTACAGCTTTGAACGATTTTACGTCTAATTATTGTTCGGTCATAACCGTTCCTCCAATACAAATGTGTATAGTCGTCGAATGTCAATAATAACGCGTATATCGTTCACTCCGGGGGAAAAATTCATCCGCAGTACAAACCTAACAACTCAACATCTTTTTACATTCGTATCGGATTTAACTCGCGATGCAAATCACTGCGGAGTCGCGGTAGCTTGTAACAAGCCAAAAATGATAATTCTTCTTTTCTCTCCGTTCCTATTTTTTTTTTCCTCCTTTTAATCTCATCGACGACGTAAAATGGGAGATTTTATTAGATGCCCGAAGTTAAGAGTTATCGCTCACTTGACAAATGCTCAGGCATACATATATGCAATAGTTCGGTATAAAAATGCCCAGCAATTGCCGCCTGAATTTTACTCGACAAGGTAGGCAGTTGAATCTACGTATTATACGTAAACGGCAAGCGGGTTGCCATCCTCGCCGAGTCTGACCCAACCTGGCTGTTACCACTTCAGGGAAAATTCGATGTAGATTTTACGCCGCGCGTCAAAATATTGGAAAAACTTCCGCGGCTGTCTTTTCGATGTTTCTTTTTCTTTTTTTTCCTTTTTTTTTTTTTTATTTAACTTTTCTCTCCTTCCTTCTTCACCTCGAGATATCCCCGGCATCAAAGGGGTCCCGGTGAATCGTTTCAGTAATTACATGCGCATTGTTCCAGGATAATCGCGAATAGAGCCGGACCCTTACGCTTGTCGGTGACACCATTCTTACCATCGCCGAGTCTCTCGTGTATATACCTATATTTATCCGGGTATAGATCTTTCCTGCAATTTTTCAAGCTGTTCGGAATGCTGAACAACGAGCTCCGAAGAATTTTCTTCGAATTTACTTGAACCTTTGGAGCTACCTCGTTATAGACTCTCAATCCTAATGAACATAATAACGTACCTTTATCGCGACGTTTAAACACTTTGGAAACAATGTGTAATTTGTCACGATATAATTTCGCGATTACAGGCCGAATAATTGACAATGAAAATTCATTACATACTGTTGTTTCTCTGATTAGGAGCTCGGCGGATATTCTTGGCGAAGAATCCGAAGCTGTAGAGACATTTCAGCCGACGCAGGGATTGGTAGGATGAAACTGGAAGAAGAGAAGGAAAATAATATCGGAAAAATTGAGGATGAATGGTGACGGACTCTCAATAGGAATCGATACGATACTCGGTGATTAAGGGCCGCTCGCGTATGACGGCGGGTGTTTAAACGTGTCTATGCATAACTAACCTTCGGCCATCGGCGACAATAAGAGACGATACAAGAATCGGAAAAAAGTGAGGAAATGTAGTGAGTGCAGGTATAAAATGTTGGGAACTTGTAACGACGACGATGACGCCGAGGATGTGGAGAGCAACAGAGAAAACACAGCAAAATGTCGCGAATCTGTGGAAGGACTGTGGTTAACGAGGATAGACAAAGACGAGAATTCATTGTATGCAGTTATAGACGTCGGATCGTCCCCGTGGGAGAATATAAACGACGATCATGTATACGAGAAAGAAGTACAGGTGACAGAACGTCAGTTGCAGGGCGACGAACGCGTTTGAACGTTAATTTCGCGTATATTGTAATATAAATAATATTGCAATATATATATACATACACATAATATATATGTATAGTCGCTAATTGAAATAGAACGATGCGAACAATGATATACACCAGAAAGAAATGTAGGTGACAAACAACTATCCGCGACGTATTTATAAAACAATCATAGTAACAACAACAACAACAACAAAAACGGCAACGAAAACAACAATAATAATAACAACAATACTATACCCCATACGTGTATGTTTAAAAAGAAACATGGAGCTTGCGCTAAATGCAGTTTATCGCGCTTAAAATAAATATATAGGTGTGTATGTATGTATATATATGTACATACATATTATATACAGACGTTTGAAAAGTTATACAAATGAGAAAATGGTTTAAGATTTATTAGCTCCGTGATTGCTAAGATCTTAAACCGCGTCAACAACTGAAGATTCAAGGGTCGAAGGATGCCAGGGGGTCGTAGGGGCCTCGTAGCCCCGCAAAATACATTTTTAGAAAACATCATTCGAAGGAGCAGCAGCCAACGTAAGTAAAGAAACTCACTTTATTACGTTTCGAATGATTTTTCCTATTTTTATAAATAATCAAACGCCAAGAGGATTTTCTTCCGTTATTATTCTTTCCGCGTGAGGAAGAGTATGCGAACTGAATAGCTAACAATAAGTTCCGTCGAATTTTTACTCTCGATTACTTTCGACCGCTGATTCCAACTTGACAAATGTCCGAATTTATCGACAGCTAAAAAAAAATACAGCTAATACATCGGTGCGGAAACGTTGTATATTTTAGACATGTGACATTCGCGTAATCCCCTAATTCCTAGAGCTTCTAAATTCTGTCTTAAATATAAAATCCTCTAGAGATTTTTTTCGAAGCTATTATATTCGGGTTTCGTCGATGCTCGCTCGACATTTCGTAACTATATATATGTCACATACATACTCTATAGGTATACGCGTTTCGTTCAGTTGGCGTAGAATTAATCTAGACTGCTGCTGGATATTATATACCTCACACACGTTATACACGTAGCTCAAGTTTCAATAACTAATTACCCATATAAGGGATGTGAATTGAAAATAATGATAAATTGATTGGTAAAATCGTCAACTTTAGATGATTAAAAATTGTACAATTTTTGGGTTTCTCCTTGCGAGTCGTGACGAGTAATATTTTTTACCGCGGATCATAGTTTTCGTCTCTTCTTCTTAACCGTCATTCTTACCGCGGATTCATTTTATACATACTTGCATAGATTCGCCAGAGTTATCATACACGATACACATTAATATCGTACCTACATCGGTCCCCGGTTACATGTATAATATCCGAGGGTTTGAAAGTAGGTATACACGCAACGGCGGAGGAGAAAAGCTCTTTGAAAGCAGAGTATCATAAATAATAACGAACCGTACCGTCGTGGCGTTTTTGCGCCGATGCGAGGGGATGATCCTGAAGATTCAACGTCTGGCGTATGCACGCGTGCATCGTATGCACGTAATGGATGTGTGTGCATTCGCGTGATGTGGCGTGCGGATTGGCGAGGCAATTCTCACCGGCAAGGTTGCAATTACGTGAGAAATGGCAAACACGGTTTTGGGTAAATAATGGAAATTGCGAGTACACGCTACCAGCTGCATTATACCTGTGTAGAATATAGCGTACTATTCGGGTGCGGGATAAGAATGTAGAAAGATGAAAAAAATAGGAGGGCCGCACAATAGCGAATTTTTAAACGAAGCTGAAAGTTAATAGATAAAAAAAAAATCACGAAAGTCGAAATATGGATGGGTAAAAAAATAGAAAAGTCAGGATATACACTGGGAGAAATTTTCAGTTCCGGTTAACGCTTAGTCCTTAACTATTTTCATTTTTAAACACAATCGAAAAATATAGTTCTAGGTAGAAAATGAAAATTAATTTTCTAGCTGTTACCGGAAAGTCTAGTATCCGTTACTATTCTTTCTCATTACGATCACTGTTACTACATTTTCTTGTAACTGTTGCGAAAATTTAATGCTTGTGCAGGAATAAATTGACGTTAAAGCCTTGTTTATCTAAAAAAAGTAGAGTAAACCTCGGAAACTGATTTTGCGTTGCGATCACCAAAAAATGATCGATAATAGCGCAAAATGGTTAGGCGTACCTCGTTTTTCGTAATCACAAAAATATTCAAACAGCTTTTTTTAACGATGCCTGTTTTGCTGAATTTTTCTAGCTACTGTAACAAATGAAATTCTTCTCAGTGTAGAATGCCAAAGTGCAGAATCGTCAGAATTCGCCTCGATAATACAGAATCGCATACAGATCCTAAAATTTGCCGTTCTATGTTTCGACTGATGTACATTTTGTATCTCTGTATTTTGACTTTCTACCAATCGGCCGTAATAGTTTTTTACCCCCATCCCCTACTTAGGTGAAAGCTATTATAACCATGACTATTTAAGCAGGAAATATACGGCGAAAGGCGGTTTCTTTTATTTCCGTTCACCTTCCCTCTAATCAGGCCGTGTATTAATAATTGATAACGAAGGGTCGAAACTCGGATTTGACCCGGGCCCGACTCTACGGAGGCCCTTTGTATAATGTATTCGCTGTTAATCTGCAGTCGGGTGATTACCATCGGACTCTGCGTTAAAAATTACGAACGAAATCGCGGGACCCTTCGCACACCGGGGAACATGAGCGGAGTTAGGGGGATGTTTTTTACCCTCCGCATAACCTCCTCAACCCAGAGAGGATTGACTCGTTTTCGCCCGTTTCCGCAAACCTTCGACAAAGTTCGGCAGGTCATTGGGTCAAATCCGCGAAGCACGTAAGGGTCAATCCGCGGGTCCCAGGGACGGCTGCAGGGGGGGGGGGCTTAGAATATAATGCGATATTATACGTACATGCCTGAGTGTGTTACACAATCTAAAGGAGAGCGGTGAGAAGCTTGCCAAAATTTACTCACATTTCTCAAAGTTAATTTAATCAAATTCAAGTTTCAATTTATACTGAACCCTTAATCTACGCAAACACATTTTATTCTTTCCATTTTCGATCGAACAACAACGTTGTACACCTTTTACATCAATCATTCACGTCTGATGGATGTTACTGCATCAAATATGCAGCTTTATATTATGCAAACTTGACTCGTTCTCTGTGATCACCATAATATGGATATATAGCTACATTTAGATCGGTGGAAGAAGAGTTGCTGTGCTCTCACCGGTAATTTGAATCATTTGATTTGATTTGTTTACTTTTTTCATTTTCATTCTCGTTTGTCTGTTTGTTTTATTTTTTTTTTTATTTTTTTTTTTACGCTCAGAGTAAGCAGGGCAGGTGCGAATTTATTTCTCTCGGGCATCGCGTTTGTACTCGTTATTATCTTAATAGTTTCAAGTTGACCGACGGTCACGCGGGTGCGATTATAAAAAGAGCACAAAAAAAAGAAAAAGAAAGATGAAAAAAGGAAAGAAAAGATAAACATGAGAGAAGAAAAAACACTTCCCCTGAAGGTATGAATATACAAAACTTGGTTTCAAGCGCGAATAATGCTTGTGAATATAGGTATAATAAATACGAATGCAAGCATGTTATAATTATTATGTACAGGTATATATAATAATTGCAAACTCCGAGCTATAAACTCCGCATCGTGAGCTGTATAACAATTAATCGGGATAAAAAGTTTTTCAAGTAAAACTAAAGTAGCGTGATTTTTTATATTATACCAAGAAGTATGATAATTACAATTCTAGTCACACGTATTCTCAATGCCAACTTTCGGTGTTTGATACTTTTGTTTAGCTTAGCTCCGTGGAGGCAGGGATGAAAAATTCTGACGACGCTCGCGGACGGTGAGGGAAACTTTTGTATTTATGTTAAACGAATTCCGCGCGAAAGCTGGTTCGCCAATTTTTCTCACACCCGAGCTGTTCATTTGCAATCCAAAAGACACACCTACGCTTAGCGGATAAGTAGAAGTCGGATCAAATTATCCTTAAGAAGAAAAATTCAAAGCGTTACACAGCGAAGTGCTCGAACAGCTTGACAGCTTATACGATCGGATATACAGCTTATCAAGCTACGGAAATTACCGAGTGACGGTCCTCTGCTGCTTCAGATGACCATTGGCCAATTTCGGCGAGGCTCAATTTATTCACCCCTGATCCTGCTGCAGGTCGTTGTAATTATACGTACGTACGGACGGACTTCGTACACACGCTGACCAAAGTTAACGAGCTATTAAAATTCCTAAGTTGAATTTATTGACTCAATTTTTTTTTCTCTCTCTGTCTGTCTCTTTCTCTTTTCTCTTTATTACCACGTATATAGCACGAAAATTCCGCAACGTTTTATCCACGGTCTAAAAATTAGCATACAGTTTCATTCGATGTGATGTATAATTCCGCATGCGAGTGAAGAATTAGCTTAATGTTGGTGTGTAATTAACGTTACAAGACGGTTTATGCGCGGAGTGCAATTTTCAGCTTTCACGCGAAACTCGAATTTCGTACCTACATGTGTATACATGTAACCGGTAGAGAGAGAGAGAGAGAGAGAGAGAGAGAAAGTGGGGGCAGAGAAGAGATGACCGATTTGTCAGCAGCGGCAACGTGAAAGAAAAAACGGACCTTGTTGGGCGGAGAAATTCGATAAATTGAATAACGCGATGAAACGAACTCTACGGAGGGTGTGGATAATTGGCCGAGGTGGTAAAACCGAGGCGGAATAATATTGACGGTGACAAATATCGGCTATTTTTCAAACACCTCTATCCCCGCCGTATAATGAGCATTTTATAAATAATTTCCTTGTATGCGTACACGAGTATATCGTTAGACTCGTGACTTTTTGCCGTTATCGTAAAGTGGTTGAAAAATCCACGCGATTCTCGCTCCCTATCTCGAGCCTGAATTTCACCATTTACTTGCAAAGCGGTCGGAGTAAACGACGCAACACCGCGGGCTTGATTGCCGAAAAGAGATCGTTTCATACCATGTATTAGTGTACGCAAAGTACATGCGATGTGCGTCTTAGACCCGGTAAATTAGCATTATATAATAATTTGAGGAAAGAGGCGCGTGCGTGCCGATGGAGATAAAATTCGGAAAAGAAAAATCACGCTTTGCTAAGAGTAAGAAAATATTTATATTTCGCGTGCCGGAGTCAAGCTCGCCTTTGAAAATCACCGAATTGCGCGACTCATTGCTATGCAGATCTTTATGTTTTTTTCTCCGATAGCATATAGCGTGTATATGTATACAACGGTGGAATCGCGGTGTGAAAATTGTGAATTAATAATTTTCCCCTATCACTTTAGACCGTGATACTCTGTGATAAGGTGACGATAAGACATTACTGAGCCTCAAAAAGTCTGCTTTGTTATTTGTCAAACGCAATGTAATTAACGCTATTCATTGTTCACCTCTTATATAATTTGTATCCACATCTTATCACTGTAACTTGTACAAAGAAATACTAAATTTTACGTGCCTGTATAGTATTACAACAAGTCGGGAGATGCACAATTCTAACCGCATTGAAAACCGACAAAGAGCAACCAAGTTGCAGGGGATGTTTTCGCACGTATCGCCACTTTGAATTTCATGCGAAGTTTATCGGATTTTCGTACGTAATATTTATTTGCCCGGAGATCGACGTGATCCCAATTTATTCAAGCTTATCCGTTTTCATATTTACATTCGCGCTTCATACATGCCTGTACAACACTTGGTACGGAACTGAAGGGAGGAAAAAATATTTCGTTTGGTAAATTCTGTCGAAACGTGAACTGATGTACCAGCTGCTGACTGTGAAACCGATGTACAGGTCGTGACTGATACAGATTTTTGTTATTTTTTTCCCGTTTTTTCCATTTTTATCTCACATGCTTTTCCACGTTTCACTTCGCTTCGCTCGCAGTTGTAGCACACAAATCGCATCACCTCGTGTCAGCCAAATGAGATTAACTTCAGTTATTTTCCTCCGCAAATAGGTATAACTGACATATTGTTATAGCTACCGCGCTTAGTAATCGTGCAGATCCAGATTGTGTGCAACAGAACCTTTTATGTAGTCCAATTTAATAATCTAAAAACTGGTTCACGGACCATAACTGCAGGCTCGTATTATATTTTCACTGAAGTGGTAAAAACAAATCCGCACTACTGCTATGTATAATAATAAAAGCATGGAATTATTCGAGACGAACGTTACGTGACTTTTACCAGTGCCTCGAACGGAGGCAAAGCTTGGTCGTAATTAGCGTCAGGTATGGAGAAAGTAGAAAATTGATTCAAAGGGAAAATAATAACATACCGCAGAGAGAAGGAAGAATAAAAACAGCGATGTCGAGAAGAAGAAGAGGAAAGGCAACGGAAAAGCACGAGGCGACCTTGAAGCAAAAGGGTATTGAAAAAAAAATAAAAAAAAATCCTCGAGTCCTTGACGTGCTGCAGATTAAGGCCTTAAGATTGTAGTAAAGCGAAGAGGTCGAGCGTGCGAAAAAAAAAATACGTCCTCCATCCAGGATCGTTACGAGGATTTGCCGAGTGCGTGCAGCACATGGCTGCAGGGTTGCTGGTACGGCATATCAGTCAGAGAAAATTCCGGTTCGCACCTTGACCCGTCTTGTACGTCAAGCAGCGATTTAGCAAGTCAGTGTGCAGCGGTTGCGGCAAAAGGCGGCCCGAAGTTTCAACCCTCGCGTGAGCATCAAGATTAAGGCCTTGGCTGTGTAGCTTGACCTTACTTACCGGGCGATATAATATTGTACACATTGCACCTACAGGGTGCTTCCAAGTAAACGCCCCAATATATTGACTTGCCTATCACTGAGGGTAAGAAATATCGGTAATACAGACCCGTCGAATTACCGATAAGCAGCGCGTTTTGAGTCCTCGGGAATGAACTGAAACTGCTCGTGTTTCCAAATTGTGTAGATTTGGCCAACAGGTTGTTTCGTTCGGTGATCGCCTTCCGGAGTCACGTTAAAGTGACGATATGACTTGACTTGACCAAAGTGATAATGACTCGGTAGATCTGTTTTACCGATATTTGTTCTCCTCAGTGGTAGGCAACCCAACATACTCCGGCTTTCGCTCGGAAGCACCTTGTTTGTGTATCGAGGCAAAAGTTACCTACCCTTCATGCCAAATCGAAAAGTGAGCATTCTTTGCGCAATCAGCGATATAAATATACGATTTTCGCGTTTCTTCCTCTGCGTGCACAATGATACATACCGTCGCAATAATTCTCCTTACATCGTTCGTTCGTTATTCGCCCTCGAAACCCAGTGCCGACGGTGACTGGCGTGCCTGCACGATAGGCGCATTATAGTTTTCTTTTGGCAGACGCGATGTACCTATACACGTTGTTCGTCTCTGTGTGAGTTTTCTCATTTATCAACCGTCTGAAATGGTCGTGCACGAGGCTAACTCCCCGCGATATCCATCGGTGTGTATTATGGGTGTATAAACAGTTAGCCTTGAACCGAACCCTGCCTGAGTCGTGATTATTCCTTATACCGATTGGGTGGTTCGGGTGTTTTCTGTGAAACTCCTCGCTCAACGCCGGCAGACAGGCAACCGTAGCTGTGTATTCAATGCCCGGTAATACGGTACGTAGCCGCGGTTGCCTATCTGCCGGCGTTGAACGAGAAGTTTCGCTGAAAACCACCGGCGTTACGAGAATACCTATAAGCTCGCCTGGTCTCTCAACAGGATCGGAAGTCTCGGAGAGTTTCGAACTTCTTTCAGATCATGCGCTTCGAAAAGCCTCGCGTTGACATTTTTATACAAGTTTCGGATATGACTGCGGTTTATTTGGTGCAACTTGCAGTAGCTGTCGCAAGGGAGAATTGGTTGGGAGGAAAAAACCTTCCCGGCAACATATAATCGTTGAGAAAAGCTGTTGACTAACCTTGCGAGGAAACCTTTCATTTTCTATATACTAATATACTGGGATCGACTTCTGACAACGAATTATATGTATACCGCACAACGAAAAAAAGAGAATATATTGCAATCGTTTTTATAATCACATTTGTCTGGGATCCCGGATTGATGTACGATTATCGCGATTTTATGTTTATACCTCAACCTGATCAAGACAAATGATTTGCGACGGGAAATTTATCGTCTTTTTGTTTTACGTTGAATTCGTTTACCAATTTGTTGAGTATCCTTACTCAAAACATGAGAGTATAACTTGGGCATAATTCACTCGTGAAACATACAAGATATTGAACCTATAATTTTTCGACGTAACATTTGGTGGGAGTAAAATAATGAGAAAAAAGCATGAACAAAGTTTCAGGCAAAAAAAAAGAAAAAGAAAAGAAAACGCAAATCTTATTTCAAAATTTGTATCAAACTGCATCATGGTGAAGCGCGAATCAGCTGCATTCATTCGCTTGAACGGAGGAGGGGAAAGAGGAAGACGAGGGGAAAAGTATATACCCGCGGGTTTGAGGCACTTGGAGGTTTTCTAAGTAGGAAAGTTCATTAAAATCTCCACTGCGCTATTCTTACGTGCTGTTGAATATACACCGTATTCCACGTTACATGCATACGACACACCTACAACACCGCACACTTTGATAAACATAGCTATAATTGCACAAACCGTTCAACTTATTTCTCGCCAAAGGTAACCACGCCCGTCGTATGGAGAATCGCGATGCATCGTGACACAATTAGCGGTCGGTTATACTAATATCAGCCACAGTGCGATACGTTCAACGAGCCGGGGATCAACAAGTGACAGAGAGAGCGAGAGAAAGAGAGAGAGAGAGAGAGAGAGAGAGAGAGAGAGAGAGAGACTCGAAGTGCACCCTCGAAATACCTCGAGTGTCAACGTATACGGAAGTGCTTTTGAACAACGAGTTTCACCGATATCGCTGCATCAGCAGCTGCTGGCTGGGCGCAACAGTTGAATATTCTTTACTCTTCGTTCCCCTCCGAAAGATAAATTCGATGTGAATTCCGATCGTAGGCTCAATCCCAATTAATCACTGTCAAACATCGCGCACCCCTTTTCCTGTGGACCACTTCAGAGTTTCCAGGCGAGTCTGATTTTTCGAGGGGGCCGACTCTCCCATTGTTTGCGCGCTTTTAATTACCCCATCGCCTCGTTATGCCTATAATTTCCAAGCTCTCCGGTTACCTTCCGCATCGCTATGTTGTTATACTCTTGGCGAAAGCTTTCTCTCCATCCGATAACGCCCCGTGGACTCGGCGTTGTGACCTCGATGGGTGCGTGGAAATCGAGATCGAGATTGCAGTAGGTCGCTAAGGTATTTGGCACTTCCTTCCAGCTTCGTTTCCATCCGGATCCTCTTTGTGCGATTAATCACGCCGAAGCTCTGTGCCAAATTCGAATTCTTTCAAATCGACACTCCGATCGCCAACGACGCTACACATACGTCTGCAAGGGTCAAGCGGGTTGCCACGAAAATACGTGCGACGATATTCCCTTGCGAAAATATATACCCATAATGCCTAGAACCGAAGTGGGATCGAAGCTTTTAACGCTACTGCCACTCCTTTCGGTCTTTTAACGAAAGTGGAAGACCGCTGCGGGCGTTTTTTTCTCATCTTTGATCGTCTCTCTTTTCTTCCTCGTTCTTTTATCCCCCTTCGTCTTACTTGCTCCTTCTACTTGACGGAATTTTTCTCTTTTCCTTTTTATCTTCTTTTATCCTCATCCCCGCAGGAATATAACATGCTTCCGCAATAATATTTCTTAACTTGAATTTGAGAACTACTATAGTAACGGTGTATAATTAATAGGATGATTTTGCAAACGTCAAGCGCAAACACCTTATCACCCGTCGATTTCGTGCCTGCAGATATTTTTGGCGCAGATCGAGATAACGGTGGAAATAGTTTGAAGGGCGCGAGCCGTCGAATGCATTATGCCTGTGCATACATAGAGGTAAATGTATATAGAAACACGGGAATACACTCACACAAGTGTATAACCACTTTGCGTATAGCCATGGAAATTTTCTTGAATTTGCAATTCAATTTCGCCTCGACTCTTTGATGATATACGTCTTCTTATTAATTGATTGATCACCCTGATGAAAGGGATCACAATTCCAACGTTTCTCTGCAGGCTCGGAAAGTGGCGCGTATGTATGTACGTACATTTCGTGATACGGGAGACATTTTCCACCGTCGACGTCAACGTCGCCGCAGCGTCGTATATCAATTCGAAACTCAATTTAGGTATAAAAATGAAAAAGGCCACTATATCATATCTCTCCCCTTTACCGCCGTGTCCGTGATGCGTCATAATACGACGTTTTACCGAAAAAGGAAACACAAAACGAGGAAGGGAAAAAAAAATCTTACACAAGGCAACGTGTATCGGTATACGACGTAACAGCGTGCATCCCCCTCGCACGGGGTGAGTTTGGCGCATTTTATCTTTTTTTACCTCATCCTTTCGCGGGAAAAGTATCACGACGCGTGTATGATATATTGCTTTTCGAACATGAGTGCCGAAGAGTGTGACAAAAAGCACGATCTATATCGTAACCCGTATATACCTGGTGTGTTATATTTGTCAGCGAAAAGTTTGAACTCGACCCGAGGGATTGCGCCATCGATACGTCCCTCGAGTTAATTTTCAGCACGCGTTCTCTTCGTGATGAAAAAAGTGACACATTACAGTTACAATTAATATCATTCACACGGAATGTTATACGGACGAGACGGAGATATACGTATATATGTATGAGGTGAAATAATCGTAAATTCGAGTTTTTATTTTACGTAGGTGTAATATACCTACCTTGACTTTATTTACAACAATTGACATATTTCATTCGGATTTGGAATGAATTTTTACGCAACCATGCGCCGAGGAATAAGTTTGCTGAATTATTTTTCTTCTTTCAGCCGACAGCAGTTTCCTCCTAGCAAATGCCCAGATAGTGGATTTTCCAATTGTCTACTGCAACGAGAGCTTTTGCAAAATTTCCGGCTACAATAGAGCAGAGGTGAGGCCATTATTCCTCTATTATATCCCATTACTTATTATACGCTAGATCCGGTGTTCCACCGTTTCGGCAAATTTATCTTTCTTTCATTTTTTTTTTTGCCAATTAACGCGTGACCTCAAATGACGGAGATAAAACTCGATCGGAAGTAATTCACCCTCTCTTCTGCCTTGGAAAATCACGTAAATTCGATTTGAAGCGCGAACTGGGTATGTGGAACACGGTGCAGATCGCGGGTAGCAGCAAACCGCCCGACATTCCAAATGAATTTCTTATCAAAGTCCGTTCGGCTCTCGATACGTATACACGTTGTATACGTACGTATAATGTGTGGTAACTCGTGTGTAATGAAGAAAAATCGAACGGCTATTAATCCGGCTTCGTTAAGCGAATTTAAGCGTCATTTTATTCATTCATTTATTTACTTTCTTATTAATGACATAGAACGGTCCGGGTAAAAATAAAACGATTTCAGCTCGTAGAAACTAGACTGAAAGTATTTTAGAGATGTAAATTAGTTTGCTTTTTTTCTTAATTCTCTTTCAAGTCGTGGGTGCGCATTTACTCTTCTCTTTGAAAATCGCACAACTATTTTGCAAGAGTTTTAATATTATCATGCAAACGGCGTATTTTATATTAACGTTAAGCCACGGTCAGCGGTGGCTTTGCCACTGCAGGAAAGCGCGATTAATACGTGCGGAAAATAACTATCGACCTAGATATTGAACTGGGTCATGTACCCTGCAACTTAGACGAATCGTTAGAACAATCTATCCTGAGGAATTTACTGTACATTGTGTAGATATAGGTATTTATATAATACATTACAGGTACGTAAAGAATTTCAGGTGGATTTCTGTGCGTGATTAGAGGACGATATTTGAGTCCGCGTCGTTCGCACACTGTAACAATTTATATTTTCTGGATCGTTTTATTCACTCTGAATATACCGTGTTACATGTATAGCTTTTAAAGCTCGGCATTATATAATTTATACATATATACGGGAGTTGAATTTATTGCCCGGAGTTAATCGTCGCTGGATTTATTGTTGAGAGAAAAGTTTCAAGGATTGCCCAGCTGGGTATATAATTGTATGACGTAGGTATGTCTGTAATTCCGTGCGCACAGGGTTTTCCCTCGATTCCACGAGGTTGTGTAATATTATTGGTATAAAGTGTACCTGCGCTGGAATAAAGCGCCGCGATCTGATAAAAATATAAATCTGATATCCACGTGAGAAATTTTGTCGCACGCGACCGAAATATTTAACAGTATGGTATCGTTGCATTTGTATTGTACAATATGAATTATATCGATCGTTTCACTCGTCTTTTCGTTCGCTGCAGGTGATGCAAAAGTCATGTCGTTGCGCTTTTATGTACGGCGAACTGACCGACAAGGAGACGATATCCCGGATCGAAGAGTGTCTGGAAGGGCAGATACACGACCAGTTCGAAATTCTACTTTACAAGAAAAACAGTAAGTGCACTTACCCCGGGCGATCGGATCGATCGTTACACTTCACCTATGCGGTCTTTTCTGCCTGTATTATACGTAAGACGTACGTGTGCGTGACGTACAGCATACCTTGTTTGTGAATATTACGTCCTACGTCATACGTTTAAAAGATATTCGCTACGCCCTCTGCCTATTTCGTATAATATATATAATATTATTTAACGAACGATCGACAAACATCGTTTCGTACTTGTTACTTTCAGCAGCTCTCTCTCTCTCTTTTTAAACTGTATTTACATACGTTTAAAATTAACCGCCCGTATCGAGGTGCAAATAGAATTTCGAAATTCACACCGAGACTCTGTCGCGACTCATATAATTGCCCCCGTTAGAATATCACAAGTGCTCCGAACCTGGCCAATTGTTTACAAGGAAGTTTAACGAAAAGGCGTTAGATTTTATCCACTATTGGTAACTTTTATTTTTTTTTTTTATTATTTTTAAACACGTAATTAACAAACCATTCTACACTTTCGTAATTTCAAACAAGCATTTTCACCCTTGACGGATTTCATCCAGCCATTCGATAATATAATTATACAGCTAAATATAAAGCAGCAAAAAATGGCACGCAAATGAATCTGCCTGCCGTTATGTATAACAATGGTGATACAGGATAATTTATATAGAGGCAGAAACGGGAATCGATCCGCGATTCTTTTCCCATTGTCATTGTTATTGCGGTTGACGTTCGACGAGCGGGAAAAATACTGGACGAATGATATATCTGTACGGCCCTTTCTCTGTAATATCGTTCTACTTTCTTCCCCTTTTTCTCTATACATATTGTGTTGTTCTCTGGATGCAATTGTTACCGCTCAAGTAGGTACTTGCTCAAGTATATACGTATACAGTGCTTATCGATTGATTGTTGCGAGTGGAAATATTTTCATCTGCAACGATAAAACGATGTTATTTATTGCAACGTATAGGTATAATAATAGTTGAGCCGGTATACTAGCAATGTGTTTAATTACACCGACGTTTCATTCGCAGAAATGATTTTAATATTGTAGAATTAGATGAAAGTCTTTTACGATAAAAAAAAAAAAAAAATTATAAAATATTAGAGGTCACTGACTAATGTAGATTTTGATTGGAATTTTAATAATATTTTTGTCTTTTTATTTATCACCAATTATATTATAATATATATCATACGGAATGTTGATCATTTAGAGGAACTTTTCAACGTTCATTATTGTATTGTGTACATCGATCGTGTCACTTCAGATGTAGCCATCAACGAGATTTGGATTGATTTGATTTTCTTATTCGTTTTCTTCCATTTTCTTTTTTCTCCGCTGCTCGTTTTATGACGGTGTAACGATGTGATATAATACTCTTTAAAATGGAAACTGTTAAACGTGAAAAATAAATAATTGAAGGTAATTTTTTTTAAAGGTACCCCACGAGGTATGTGTAGCACAACTCAAAACTGCACTCAAAACTGCCTGTAAGTCACTTTGATCCAATAAAGAAACAAAATACAACAGTATATAATACACACATCAGGCGCGGTATATCATTTATACATGTAAATATATGAACAAACCGTTTTTGAAGACTACTTCTTGGTCGAAATTTTCATCCTAATTGCAAATTCATTTCGTACAAAAATCTGGTTACACCGTGTACACAGCTTACTTCCCCTCACGGACATTCTTATGCCATAATTCTTTCAAAATCCGGCAACAATTTTTTTTCCATCACGGTAAAATGACGAAAAAATTTCCTACTCCAATTTTCTCTTTGAGCTAGATGTTTGGCACACTTTGATATCGGCTATAAAAAATCACCCGCAGCATTCTTGAGTCATGTTTTCGTGAGAATCGACACGAAGTTGAATGAACCATGAACTGGATGTGGAGTGCAGTGTGCCGTGCATAGAATGGGACTAGTTATACAACTTGTCGTATTCTTCATTTATGGATTCCGGGTTGCATCGATGTGCACCTACAACTGCACGCGTTTCTCTCTAGACAATAGCAAATGTGTCAAGGGGTGTGTCGGATTGATCCGATTCAAGGAAGGAAGACAAAGTCATTGCATCGCGGTAATCGACGTCGCGCTTTGATTAAATCGTTTTTCGGGAAATCCGCATAGACGTGATTGCCTCCCAAAGTTTGCCAAACACTGCAAGCTCGACGTAAGAAACTTGGTTATCACGAACTGCCTGATTTGAGAATTAAAAACCGGACCAATACGCGATATTCTTGAACAAGTAATAACATTTAATTGAACTAATGACCCGTCGCACTGCAGTAATGCAGAGTTAGCGATAGTGCTTACTTCAGTTGAAGAGATCATATGAAATGCACTACTTGTGATTAACGAAGGACGTTTGATGAATAAAAACTTCCTACTCTGCATCGGTGCTCGGCTTCTCCTCGTCGAGTTTGATTTGAGTGATTGTCCGCTCGATAAAATACAGTAATTGCACGTCCGGGATTACTTGAGCCGCGAGGCTTTAAGCGTCCAATAAAAATGCTGTAAAGGGCTCAGATTTCTCGCTCCGCACATGGCAGGGTATATTACTCTTGGTCAATTAATCACCGTCGGTAATAAGCCGCGATTTTTTGCCCATCAAGTGTATAATACTCGTGTCCAGCAGCTATTACACGGGAATATATGAGAAATACGAGGAGAAGACGAAAGAATAGAAAAGATTCCAAGCTGTGTAACAGGTCAGACCTGCAAATGCAGTTCTACGATTATACGAGACAATTCAGTTCGAACATTCGACTGGTTTTCCGAGCGCGTGTCGCGGCGGGATCCGAAGTTCAAAAGTGCAACAGTCCGCAGCGACGAATATTTTAACTGTAGGAACGGAGAACGAGAGTGGAATGACAAACTATTATTGTCACGTTAGCAAAATAATCTAGAATCTGTAAAAAATTTATTATCGTAGCTTCAGGGCTGCGCTTGGATATACATAATATACGTATCACATTGAAACACACGAGTACTACACATGACAACAATACAAACGGCTATTATATCGTCGAGCAGAATCTCCTCGCATTGAATCATTCGTACACGTCATTCGCGTGAATTAATGCGATATTTGTAATTCTATACAATGTATCGCGTGTATGCGTAATAAGAACTCGAGGCTCTCCGACGTTGTTGAAGTTTAAGGGTACGCAGTATTCCTATCCTTACCGACCGAGCAAACTCACCCTTGTTCCATATTTGTTGCTCCCCCCCGCCGCATTCCACCGCCCAATTCAATGGTAAACACAAGATGCGGAGCAGATATGGAAAGTGCAGATAATCGGGGAAAATTTGTTAGCTTCGTTTCGAGGTCCCGTAGAATCGTGTAACATGGGTGGTGTATATGTCAGAAAAGATGGTAATCGATTCACTGAGTGCCTCAGTGACCCGGCTAACACTTTTTTTATTGACTCGATACAGTAGTCCAATAACGATTTGACAGATTGTAATTATACCTATCAAACAATTACCCGACTGTAGTGCTACCGGGGTGTATTACGCAGAGCATCTTTCTGATCCTGAACTAAAAACGTCTTGCCTTCCTCGCTGACTCAAGAGGAATATTTAAGGGGGAATTTTGTCAGAACGCAATCATTAGGCACAATCTCTTTTGCAACCATACAATCCGATCCCTTGTCACGTCGCACTTGAGGTTGCATCTTGGAGCATAAAGGATTGCATGAACTTTTGCGTGGAATAGTGAACGTTGTCTTGACTCAGTTCTGTATGAAAATCTCAAACTCCACGGCGATGCGACACTCTCTATATGTATAGCGTGACATTAGGTAGACGCCGATCATAAGGATGCCTAATTATAGGCAACTGGGGGTACAAGTCCACTCCGAGGAACTCGGAGTTTCGCGCGCTAGCTGTTTCGACAAAAAAAGAAAATGGGAAACTCGGAACTCTGTTCAGAGTGTATGTGTAGCCTGAATTGCCTATAATTAGGGGTTCTCACGTTGCGCATCTACGTAATCTCACGACATACAGCTAGCTGCATCAGCTCCGTATTGACAGAGCACTGTATCCGGCTGGCGGTGCGAAACGACCTAATTGAGCAAACCTGAGAGGGTGAAATTTGCCGAGCCGAGGAGTGAAGTGGAAGTGGAGTGAGAGGAAGACAGAGCCGAGTCGTGATGAGTTCCGGTCCTCTGCGCTCGATTTTCTTTATACAGCTGCTGTTGCTACCGCTCAGTCAGAGATGTGCACCGTGTAATACACCTATACGTGATACATAATGCACAACACCCAACGGTTTTCCAGCTCCTATTTTTCCTCGCTTTCTGAAATTGGACCGTCTCACCTTTCGCCCCTGGGAACACCTTGCTGTTCTACAGCTTCGTGCCATGAAATTAAATAGCGCAACCCGGTATTACAGATTGTGTAGTATATAGCATCTGGGCGTGGGTGTCGATATTCGCCCGTGCAGCATCACATTTTATGCGCCGGGGAGTTCGCGTTTTTGTCTTACAGGTGGAAAAATTCCCGTGGGAAAATTTTTATCCACCTTTATTACACATTTTTTTTAATTCTTTCTTCTTTCTCGTCATTTTTTCATCCCTCCCAGAACGAAAAATTTAAATGTGTAACGTTATCGCCACCGTATTATTGTTTGAACTGTAAAATTTCTTTTCGCTATTCAAATTGCCGAGCAGACTTTTTTACCTGCACATCACAACTGTATGTTACACCAAGATTATAATCGTCCGAGTATGCTTATTTACCAAAGAATTCTCGTCGCTGATGCGTTATATTATCATACTCGTCGGCACTTTTCGTCTCCCAATTATCGCCGGCCTCGAACATACACATGTATGTATATGTAATCCTATATCTGAAGGAAAAAACGTTAGCCTGCTACATTTAATTTGTTCGTTGAATCGTTCGACTCGCTCGAATTATAGATGTATGTTGCACTGCGGATATGCTGCACAATTGTTCTGCCTTTGACGTGAAAACCAGTCGAATTTGTTACGCTGCGCAAACTGACTGGACGATCATACAAGTAACACGTAACTAAACTGCAGCTATATCCTTGATTTATGTTAGTATATTCGACAAAACAATCCGACAATAAATTCACTAGAAATCGCGTATGAACGTACTTTTCAATTTGTTCTGTGTGTCAGCCGTTGCAGTCTCTTTTAAAAGAACGCTTGAGTTTAACACAGATCCCTACATATCGTTTGAGTTCCCAAAAAACAGTAAAACGCGGTCACTACTTTAACATTATTGTACTAGTCTTTCTAATGATCTAACAACGCCAAACCTACAAATTATCGAAATGAGTGATGACTATAGCCTGCAATGAAAAATGATGTAAAATCTTGCTGCATTCTGATCGAATAAAAAAATTCGCTCCAATTCAAAGAGACCTGGAGTTGAAAAAGAAAAATAATCAACCAACCCACCCGTTTTTATCCACGTCAATTAATCAGCTCGAGTTGCATTGTACAAAATGAAAGCCTAAACTAATTCGTAAATAAACTGAATTCGCGTAATTACACCCTAACAATATTACTGATATACTAAACCCTCACATTTCGCAAACATCATAGAACCATATTATATTATATTATATCTAGGTATAAACTATCCCTTATACATACTAACTTTATAATTCAATTGCTTTATTAATTATCATAGCTATATTTATTACTCACTACGTTATATTTAATTAGCCCCTTTATACAATCGCTTAATGCATTTTGCATGCTTTTAACCTAATGTCCATACCTGTATGTATATGACATAAAAAAAACTAACTGTACATTTATTATCACACAGATTCATAGGTATATTTACACTATTATATAGTAGTGAAAAGCACATAGCTACCTAGAGTGCTTCGTAGACCTGGTAATGCTAACCAGATGATTTCAGATTCAGTTCATTGCCAGTTCATTTGCACATAGGTACACGTGTGTGCGTACATTTGTATATAACCGCCTACCGATACACAGGAATATTATCTTTTCACGCGAAAGCGCATATTCGCGTATTATACGTCGCGACTTTGATCATTTGCATTGTAATGATATGACCTTATAAAAAACATCGATTTCATGCATCGTTGTACCTCATGTAGGCAAGGCACGTAGAATTTTCAGAGACGGCGCACTAACTTATGTATAGAAGAATATCTCACTCACCGATCTTTTCTTCTAGGATTCTTTGCTACGTATTACCTCACCACAATTTTTATACAAGCATTTGATAGATGGTTTATTTTTAACGTATGACGATGATTTTGGGGTGAACGACATATTTGTTTAGTTCTTTTTTTTAACCAAGAACAAAGCGCTTTGAGTCGACTTTTTGTTTATGAAAAAAGAAAAAAACGAAAAGAAAATTTGGAGCTAGAAAAAAGTAGAACCGTCTGAAAATAATATCATTGACTAATACTTTATTGGAATTTGCTCGACGGAGAATTTACTGTTGACTGTAATTAAATCATTCACGCATCTGCATTTCCATAGTGTCTCTTCTAGCTGCTCGCCTCAAATTTCAACGAGTCAGTGAATTTTTTACAAACTTATATATATTATTCATTGTGTCTTATCTGACCAATGTCTGGAACAGATATGTAGAACTTGGAAATAGAATATTGTACCTATCTCTTACCTATTTGGCCAGTTGATGCAAACTAAAAATGCTTGAAAATCTTTTGTATCTGCGAAAGACTTATCTGGTCTTGCTCTTTGTAATCAGCCGAATGTCGACGGAACTATTGCATCGAAGAAACTTGTAATGTATAATTTTATAAGCGTAAAAGCGAATAATTCCAAGAATTATTTTGCCACTATAGAAGCAAGTTCAGGTATCAAATCCGAAATCGAGTTGGTCCAATTGTTAATTTCCTAGTAACAACGGCTGGTGACAACGACTGAAACCCTTTTGAACCTGGCGTCACCTGTGCAACAGATTTCAACTTTCGCACCGTCTATAAATACCTACATATGATCTATATATATCTTACGTTCTGCATTATAAATGCTCATATTTATTCCGTCTGAATCTTCCGTTTCTCTTGTGACGAAGATATGCATGGATTATTATGGACTTCTAAGTTAACTCCGTATCGCTATACTCTGTTTAGATAATCTTTTTGACAAACTTCTATATTTATATTTCAATGTACCTGAGAGCCATAAAGTTTTACTTCCAGATCGCTATGCATAGACTATCAATCGCATTTACATGGTATCTAGGTAGGTATATGCGTAATTGGGTGTCTACCCTCGGTTTTACACCTGCAAATTTAAGTTTATTCACTCCACAGGCTACAAATCTTATACAAGGGATTTCGCGCTGACCCGAGCCTAATTAGATTGCAGATTTTACGCTCGTTACACTGTACTTAACAGTTGACATTTTGACAGTTGACGCGTCCCCTCACAAAAACCTGTAAACCGGAAAGCCGTTGACATCACTACTTACACCCAATTACACTGAGTTAATCATTAAATTTCGTTCGAGTACTAATATTTATCTGGACACTGGACAATATAATTTTCCGAATTATAGGTATTTTATAAATATGTTGTACCTAGTCAGAAAACGTGCTTGTAAGTTCGATCGGAATTATTTCAGGGAATTGATCGTCAATCACCAACAACTGTTCAAGTCAACTAAACTTGGCTGAATTATTTCTATAAACGCATTGTGAGATCTAAATTTTACCGGTGATTGTTTTCTGTTTTGATTAGTATTTGAAAAATTGAGTTGAAACTTATATCCTCGGATGAAAAACTCCTGATTAGTGACAACCCGACTAGCGTTTAACAATTCTATCCTTATCGAGTTAATACTTATATTAACTTACAATTAGATGGAAAACTCCTGACCGACGGCAACCCGACTAGCAAATTAACAATTCTAACGTTATCGACTAGGCGTCATTTTTCCAACCAATTAGCACTAGTTACTAGTAGGTGCTGCTAGGTGTGATGTCAGGTGATCAAGCTAGGTAAAAGTTCGAAATTTCGAGTCAGTGAAGTGGAGACTGAGACATCGGCCGGGAGGAAATTCGGCGTTGAAAAATTCACCCCGATTCCGTGAAATAAAATTGTGATTGTAAAACAACTCCGGTCTAGGGCTAGCTGATCGAAAATTAATGTCGTATATTCCGGGGTGTCGAAGGGTCGCGAACTGCGGTGATTCATGTTCAGCGATGGGTTATAAAACTCTGTTGTCCCGGAGGGGTAAGCTTTATATAAAATGGAAAAGAAAAAGGTCCAAAGTGCCGAAGTAAGAACCGGGAAGGACATCGCGTAACTTCCACCCTCATCGTTCTTGCGAAACCACCGGAACACCGAATTTCCCCATTGTTCTTTACGGTATTACAGAGTACGTAAGTTGACGCTTGAAACTCTCTAATTAACCTTTAGCTCACAAACAGTAGTTGTTTTTATACTATTATGATGAGAACTCCTAGTTTCAAACCGTGCTTTTCACTCGGCTCAAGTACCCAACTATAAATTTAGTCATTAATACTACTTGTACATATATAAATTCAACGGCACTGTCCTTTTTAATTAGGTATCTATGCTCTACGCTAGCCTCGCCATGTAGTATACGATAAGTAATAACTGCTACGACGATTTACGTATAGATGAATTATTATCGTCACATGACGTGAGGTGTTAATACTTCCGGTCGCTGCATGCTGGTCGTGAATGTTTCATCGATGATAATTATCTTTCTATCTTTATATATTTAGAATAGTACGTGAATAGTTCAAAGCTTAGATGGTATCTTCTTCATATCTCTTACTATAAACGTATGGGTATTGGTAATAAGAAAGCTAGAATCTTTTGGCTCTGTAGGTACATGCCTATTTCGGTTTAGTTGATAATACTGTGATTATGATATGCAGAGACACCGCTATGGCTTTTACTGCAAATCGCACCAATCAAAAACGAACGAGATCTGGTCGTCCTGTTTCTCCTGACATTTCGGGATATCACCGCGCTCAAACAGCCCATAGAAACGGACGACACCAAGGGTGGATTATCAAAGTTTGCAAAGCTCGCACGCTCTGTCACCAGGTCCAGATCTGTTCTCGTTTCACAGTTCAGCTCGCATCTCCCTGTCCTCAAAGACACAGCACTGCCAACTACAGCCAAGCAATCGCACTTGGCACATGTAAGTGAATCAAATAATACTTAACAATGAGTCTCTCCCGATAAAAAAAAGGAAAAGATACAATCTTGCTAACACTCGCTGTTTGTTTATTTCTTTTCAGATGATGTCCCTCAGTGGTGACGTCATGCCACAGTATCGCCAAGAAGCTCCCAAAACACCTCCACATATTTTGCTACATTACTGCGCCTTTAAAGCTATCTGGGATTGGATCATTCTCTGTCTCACATTCTATACTGCGATCATGGTTCCATACAACGTTGCATTTAAGAACAAAACCAGCGAGGATGTTTCCCTACTGGTTGTCGATAGTATAGTTGATGTCATTTTCTTTATTGATATCGTTTTAAATTTTCACACAACATTCGTCGGTGCTGGTGGTGAGGTGGTCTCGGATCCGAAGGTACATATCTTTTTTGCCGTCATGTGTTGTGTAAATATCAAATTTTCATCTTTTCACTGTAGTTAAATGATCCCACAACTTGTCGATTCTTTTCTTACAAATATTTCTATAAATTCGTTTTATGCGTTACGCAGTTAGTATCGTAAGGATTTTGAAAAAAGCTATCGGAAATAATTGCAATTTGTTTTGTTTATTGTTTAGGTAATACGGATGAATTATTTGAAGTCATGGTTCATAATAGATTTGCTAAGCTGTTTACCTTACGACGTATTCAACGCGTTTGACCACGACGAAGATGGGATAGGCAGCTTGTTTTCTGCCCTAAAAGTTGTACGACTCTTGCGATTAGGACGTGTTGTGAGGAAACTTGATCGTTACTTGGAGTACGGAGCAGCAATGCTAATTTTGCTACTCTGTTTTTACATGCTGGTTGCCCATTGGCTCGCCTGCATTTGGTACGTCACTTTAAGGTGATTTCACACTGTGTACATGTTTCCCGAGTAGTCTAAAAGGTTGATAACTCATCTATTTATTCTGAACAATAACATTTAACGTATCTAATCATTCTGGTAAATTTACTTTAGTGCATAGCTGAGCTAAATCTAATCGCTTTAGAATAATTGCTTGGCAAAATTGCTTAAACGAACGCAATGCTTTTTATATCGTATCAAGCTACATATGACTTGTTCACTGTTCCAATTGTTTTTAATGTATCATACAGCAGTGATTACAGTGGTGACTAGTAATTTTTTTTTAATTCAAACACCGCTGTGTTCGAATTTTGCGAGATGCCTGGTCTATGCAAAGGATATTACCTTGATATTATAACTTGATCTTACTCTGCATGGTACATTAACTCATATTTATAATCCAATTTATTATTTTATCAGGTACTACAAAGTATGTGACCTTTCAGGCTTGCTTGATTAGGTATTTAGTATTGATCCAATTGTTTAATTTATTATTTTATAACTATTATTTGTATTAGCAAACACAGTGTGATTTCATTTATAGATTTTATGAATGAGTTGAAAATATGATCACGGCAATATTCATTGCTTGCATCTACAAACTAGATATATGTATATTGAAGCAGTATGTACCATCAAAAAATTAAATTCGCATTTCGATACATGCTGTTTATTAGTTGCTTCAGGACTCTTAAGAAGGTTCAGTAAGAATTCTTCAACCGATATTCTAAACTCTGTATATAAATACAAGATTTGAATCAATCTATGGTACGCTTCATATTTTTTGGTTAATACTTATGGTTTTGATTGCAGGTATTCTATAGGGAGATCCGATGCTGATGCTGGTGTGCAATATTCTTGGCTGTGGAAACTGGCTAATGTTACACAGTCACCCTACAGCTATTTGTGGTCAAATGCAAGCGCTACACCAGAATTAATAGCTGGTCCTGCGAGACGTACAATGTACGTTACTGCCTTGTACTTCACAATGACCTGTATGACGTCGGTGGGCTTTGGAAATGTCGCAGCAGAAACTGATAATGAGAAAATTTTCACCATTTGCATGATGATCATCGCTGGTACGAATGAAACTATTGACGAAAATTAATTATTTCAATGCAGCGTGATTAAATCTGATTTTCATAACAGTGTTCTGATATTTCCAGCTCTTTTGTATGCTACAATATTTGGGCATGTAACGACCATAATCCAGCAGATGACGTCGGCAACAGCAAAGTATCACGATATGTTAAACAACGTTAGGGAATTCATGAAACTTCATGAGGTACCGAAAGCGCTTAGTGAACGAGTTATGGACTACGTCGTCAGCACGTGGGCCATGACCAAAGGGCTTGACACTGATAAGGTTCTTAATTACTGTCCCAAGGATATGAAGGCAGATATTTGCGTTCATTTAAATAGAAAGGTCTTCAACGAACATCCAGCCTTCAGGTAAATAAATACATACCAAGACAATGCCACGATTCAATGTCACAGGGACAGTTACCTGAAGTGAAAAATTTTTGATGGTAGAAAATTACTCTGGCTAATGAAACGTCTGCATTTGTCTTCGCTTTCATAAGTAGAGCGTTTGATCCGGGTACAAATGAGACAATGGATTGTACATAGCATAATATTTCTAAATCAATTTAAACTATCGGCGAGTAAACGAGAACAAATATTGCCCTAACATAGTACATCAGTCAGAAGAACAGCTTGAAGAAAACAAGCTTATAAGTGAGAGAACTCTTAAATGCTTTGTTTTGACAATTTTGAAGAATACTTTTACCTGACCCAACTCTCAAAATCAATTTCATTGTTACAACTTAATTTTCAGACTTAACTGAAACCCCAACTTCCACATGATTTCAGTATGCTCTCATCAAAATATTTAGGAAAGTTTTAATTTTTAAACTGCGAGCATAATAGTACAGCGTCAACCAAATGGTGTTACTTACAGTTAATCTTGCAAACCCTTCTGGTTGCTGCACCTATACATCTTGTTTCAGTTTAAGGTTTCGTACGTTGCAGACTGGCCTCTGATGGCTGTTTAAGAGCTCTCGCTATGCACTTCACGATGTCACATAGTGCACCAGGGGACCTCTTGTACCACACTGGCGAATCCATAGACTCTCTATGCTTTATCGTAACCGGGAGCCTGGAGGTGATACAGGACGACGAGGTAGTCGCGATTCTCGGCAAAGGAGACGTCTTTGGCGACAGCTTTTGGAAAGATTCTGCCATCGGTCAGAGCGCGGCCAATGTTAGAGCTTTGACGTACTGTGATCTCCACACCATCAAACGTGACAGACTGCTGGAGGTCCTCGACTTTTACCAAGCATTCGCAAACTCGTTTGCTCGTAATCTCGTCCTCACCTACAACCTTCGTCATCGGGTAAGTCGAACAATATGTCATCTTCACAAATCTTGCGCATAAATAATGACCCCAGGATGCAGAACTTATTTCGATTGCTCAAATATTTTCTGAGGGAATGGATAAAATACGTATTATACAACGATTTGAATTTTATTTCATTCATTTTAATAATCAGGTTCAACAATATCAAAAGACGGTAATGATCGGCTACAAGTAAATGTTCTTTCTTAAATCACCATTATGCCTATTATTGAAGAAAAAAATTTTGTAAAAAAATTTGTGCGTGTGTCATGTCTCATCGGCATGTTTCTTAAGAATGTTAGTTTTTTTCATTGCTATTGCATTGTTTTTCTTTTCTCGCATATTGCTTTCCCCCTGATATGTTGAGTATTATATGGATTTCATTGTATACAAATCAATTATAATTAACAGTTATACCATATTAACGACATGGCAAATCAGGCCGAATTAGTGGAATTGGTTAACACCAAGCAAACAGACTTCTCAAAGAAAAATTAACTATATTTTATTTTATAATACAGTAACAGACAGTATAGTAACAATACATTAAAAAAAGTTTTTAAACCTCTCAAAGATTGAAATTGAGAATAGATTAAACATATTACAGTCGAAAGCAGATATCCATAACAATGACATAAAGTTATATAAAATGTTAAATTCGCACTTAAAGCTATAAACAGTCTATATTTCTAAAACAGTGACTTAATATGTATATTTACACAAAAATCCTTGTAACCGAACACGCACAATAATTTAAAGTCGTTAAATCACATTCAAGTGTTAAAAAACAAACGTACTGGAAAATGTACAATAATGTTAATCCTCATCGACTTCTGGATTCCATCACTTATATCATATTGAATTAGGCCATTGAGGTATTGCATGTATTCTTTATATATTGCAACAGAGATAAAATGATCTCACATTCTTTGGCGTTACTCACTAATTATTTCTAAAAATGAAAAGATCAAAATTGATATATCTTGCTTAATTTACTTTGTAAATTATGGTAATTTATATTACCCGAATAATAGGAGTGTGCAGTTTCGTAAATAGCCAGAATTATTATTTCAGTTATTTTCGTTCTTATCATATTCTGAGATCTTAGTTAACAAAATTACCGCTCTTATCCCGTTTCTTATCTCTAAGTCCCTCGCTATGTAAAGTTCGCCCAGCTAATTCCAGGATAACTTTGGCTGCGGGATCTTGATCCAATATTGAATCACCCCTCTCATTTTCATCTGTCTCAGGCAATGGCCCAACGCCCCAAACTTCACAATGTTTAATTGTGAAATTTTCTGATCCACTGAGTTGTGAATAATTCTGAAAAGTTGTACAAGAAACACTAGATTTTCCCGTACCATATTCACAATCCAACCAAAGTCCAGGATAGTTGAATTGGCCACCCATTAGTAAACCATTAGGCATGGTTTGCTGATGCAAATTCAAGTACTGATAATGATTGTTATATCCTGTTGCTGAAAACGTCATTATCTTTGGTTCGAGTTTAAAAAGATAACAACTGTCATTGCCAGTAAAATTCGGACTCAGAGACCAATTATCCGGCGCAAATCCTCCAAATACATGATTTTCCGTGTCTTGTATTATGAGCAGTGTTGCGCCTTGCATAGAAATTCGACCTAACATGGTGGAGAACGATTCCCCGTGTATCTGGCTTGAGAATAAAAATCGCCATTCATTTCTCAACTCATGCGGAAGACTTAGATTCAAAAATAAAACATCGCTAAGTCCCAGGATGCTTGGAAAATGAGGTATATTTTCCAAGCCTCTGCAAACGGGCATCAAATTAAGGTCATTGATTTTTAAGCTAGTATTCTTATCCCCCTTTTTTTGCGATATGAGAAACAAATTTTTGAAAACGTGTGATTGGATTGATTTGAAATTAGCTGCCTGAGAGAACCAGTTCTCCAGTTCGTCAGACGTTATGATATCTTCGTTATTTCCCAAACCTTCGCAAAGACTTTGAGAGTAGAGATTTATCCTTCGAGTATTTATTGCGCAGCCGATCAAACTCCAGCTGTTATAATGAGGGTTACCACTATTCTTCTGTAATCTCAAATACGAATTTACCGTCGCCTCGACGTACTGGAGAAAGCAAGCCTTAGGTATTTCATACTTTTGTTCATTCTCCGAAAATCCTTTGAATATCAATGTCGCACGCTCGTCAGCACTACCTCTAACTGCAAAGACATAAAGCCGACCAAAATTCTCCCCATTTATCGCGGACAATTTTTTTCCCGGTTCATGGCACAAAAATTTTACAACAAACTGCAGCAAATAATCATCCAGATGTGTCGACCAGTGCTTAAAAACATCCTCTCTTTTTATCGATCCAGAACTTCTTGACATTGATTTAAATAAATTCTCTACTAAGCTCTGCTCCTCCGCTGATAGAATATTTCCCGACTGAGACGACCGACTGGTTCCGTGACCCATCTGCAAAATTTAAAGAACATTTCTATGTGCGAAGGTCAGTTTCAATCTTATATTAAATAACGTATGAATTTAGGGTTATCCCCAAATTCTGTTTATTTAAAAAAAATTAACAGATCTAAGACTAGGTAAATTTCTTCTTCAACAGTTGGGCAGTTAAAACTGGCCGGCTTAAAGAGTAATACAAGAATTAGCGAACCTTTTCGTCGACCCTCGCGAATCCGTGAAAAAATTCAACTAGCACGAAACTTGGCAGTCTTGAATGAAACCGAATTGTTGCTTTGTTTATTTTAACAAACAATGGTATGGGCGATCAGCTGACACATCACATGGTTACTTTATGTCAAAGTAAACGTGAACACGGTCGTTTCACTGAAACCACTAATGTCAAGATAAATAAATCCTTTGAGGTTATAACCCGGATTCGCGAACTATTGACTGCCGACAATGCGCATGACCGCGGGTCATCGCCTCACCGCTTCTAGCCAATTTTGGTCTGCGAAGCTCCTCAAGGCTCCCGGCTAATAAATAATTAATCGAGAGCAAAAGCAGCCCCCATACTTGATACGTGATGATCGACCGATACCAGATACTTTGTTCGTTTAATTTTATCTCGATCGCCGCCTCTTGTCAGTTGACTTGACGCGTCGGCGATAACTTACGTTTTTCGGCTATTATCGGATATCACAATAAACCTAACGAATCAATCAATTAAAATTCGTTAGTTACGATACACCAGTGTATCAGCGATTACCGAAAATAATCGTCAGTCTTCATCCACGATTACGATAGAAATGATGAATGATCGTAATTTATATACAATAATGCATATCAAACTGATAAAACCTATTTGAAATTTATCTTGGTAACACATCGGTTCCACTTCCCCAAGAATTATATTTACCTCGATTTATTACAAACATTCTTAATTTCAGAGTACAAGTCTTTCAATGTGATGTCACGCTCCTAATCATTGGGTTTAATTTGGTTCACATCATTCTCAGATTTTCACTTGATGGCTAAATGCATTGAGTTTCTTTGATACTATCAGAGTTTTGATAAGATCTGTCCGACACAATACAATCGCAATTGAGCCAAAAATCTTTGTATTTTCCACTATGTAAATATCACAAATTAATGTTTTATGATTTTAGCTGATTTTCCGAAAGGTGGCTGATGTACGACGTGAGAAAGAACTCGCTGAACGTAGGAAAAATGAACCGCAGTTGGACCAAACACAAGATCATCTTGTTCGAAAGATTTTTTCAAGGTGAGACGCTCAATGATTGATTTATAGCAAGTCTATTTAACTGTACATGTACATCTTGTAATGTTTAATATTATATCACTTGTCGGATTGGAAACTAAACTGGTAAATGCATAACATATGGTATAATCACGTCGTTCATTCTCCCCAAATTAATGACAATGATACATAATACACAAGCCTATCATGTCCGAAATCATATCACACCATTAATCCTGAAAGCTCGCTTACCAAATTAATTTTACCCCATAATACATACATGTAATATTTAGTGTTCCTTTTGCAGTCTCAAAACTGATGACAGTAAAATAAGTTTCTCCACACTCTAAATTCGGTAAAAAATTATTAACTCTACCATAAAAAAAAAGGAATGACGAATACCATTTATCAAATCCACTTTCAGTTTCTTAGTATTGTCACAAAATTTGTGACACAACTCATTCCAAGTAGTTAGTCTTGTTATACATTCATCAAATTGTGTAGGTATAAATACATATTTAAATTGGACAAAACAGTGCTAAAACAATCTGGTCGTTGTACTTGAATGAAAATTCCGTATAACATGTGTTGAATTACTGTGACAATTATTTTACAGAGAACAATGTTCTAAATCGTAACTTACTAAAGAAATCATAAGTTTGTAGCGTATGTTTGAACATCTCGTCATTGGCATGACATATGTAAAACACGTGGGTATTTCTTTATGTGATTGTCGATTGTTGCGCTGGCCCTGAAAAGATTCAAGACGGATGGAGAACCCCTAATGACAAAGATGGTGACCTGTCATCATCAGGACTCAGACGAGGAGCTCACTGTCAACGTTCTACCACCATGGCCCAGTTTTAGGCAATTTCATTTATTAATTTCCATTTTTCCCATTCTTATATAATATTATATTCCGTTACCGTAATTCAATATTTCGTTTTTCAATATTACCATTATCATTATTATTATTATTACTGTCACTATCATTATTATCATTATTACTGCATTAGTGTCTTTGGTTCTAATCAATGAAATTTATTATCAATGACTGGCTTATCTCATTTCTAGAATTGAAACCTTTTTTAAAATAAAGTAATGCATTTCTTGATGAAATTTATCTTTTAATCGATTTCCCTAAAAATTCCTGACTAATACACAGATGCACTTGCATATTTCTTGTTTAAGTATTATGAACATATAGAAGAACACAGTGTGACTTCAGAATAAAATATTTGAGCTGTAAAGTACTGAATATTTTCATCTAAAGAATCTTTTAAACATCATTCCACTGTGTGAAAAATTGATAATGAAGTATATCCTATTCATTTTGCAAATATTTTTGCATTGCTGATCGAATATCTATCATTGCTTTGAAGTTTGGATAGTTTGTTATAAAAGATAGAATATTGTTTATCAAGAATCAAGACCTTGTTCCCATCTTATGTTAAATCCGGAATCCCTTTATACTGTCGACAGTATAGCTGCACAGTATTCATTATTAATACTTGTAATTATAGACTCAATTAATCCTGTATTTAGGATAAGGTGGAAACTGTTAATACTCATTCGAATGCTAGACTGCTGTACAATATGCCGTAGAGATTGTGAGATTGTTTTTATTTTAACAGTACAACAGGGCCACAGTAAAATTTGAAAACTTCAACATTGGTTCAAAGGATCCTTACATACATATAAAGGAATGAACTCTCCAACTTATTTGTTGAAGCTCGTTAAATTGGTTAACGTATCAGAAGTTTCATCACTTGTCCATAGATTCCTTGGTTTTTGCGAACAATTATCCAGTAGCAAACAAAACGAATATTCAATACACAAGTGAAACTTATACTGTAGCTGAATAGAAAGCTCACAATAGTAAACCACTACCTTTTTCTCTGTATAACGATTAGATATTCACCCTGCAAAATACATAGCTGATATTAACTGCAACCATCCACAATAGTGAAATATAGTAGCTATAGACTTTTTGATGATATGAATAGAACTCAATATTAAAGTCGGTGTAATTGAGTGATGACCGATACTTTGTATTTATACCGATTACCTATAACCGTTGTTATACTGTATAGATTTTCATACATCGTTACAAATTGTTTTAACACAGTTTTAAACAGAATCATCACGAGAATTATTTTCAGGTTATTTTTCAGGGTTCATAAATCGCAATTACGAAGTGTTTATAAAATTCAAATTAAACGATATAACATACTCTAAAAATAACGTTGACTCTTTGTCTGAAACACATCTGAACACATGTATTTTGTTTTAAAATTATTAGTAACATATTAAAAGTAGCTGAATTAATCAAACGAATGAATTAAGTATTATTCAAAATATGTGAATAATTTTTTTAGTGGCAAGTAATGAAGAAAAGGCTTTTTTAAGATCTTAAATGATGAAAGTATTGGGATATACTTTCTGGGACACAAGCGGCTTCTTCCATGCTTTTAACTAACAAACACAATGGAATGCATGTGACAGACACCCTCTAGGATTCAACTTTCTCTTTTCTACTGATATTTTAATGAATAACTGCAGATATATTTGTACTATAATCATCACTAAATAGAGCTGTTCCGAGAACTGACATTGTTACTAATTTTTAATAATTGAACTAGAGATTGCTATGCGAAATATCAAGTGTTAAGGTGCATCCGCAGTCTTTGTATACTTAGAAGCTACCAGTACTCAATTATATTATTCATCATTACCGGATTTAAAAAATGCACAAAAATCGTTACCTGATCGTTGATTTGTTGTCTCAAGAAGCATGATTTGGTCTGCAAATGGAACACGATTCGCTACCGTCCCTAAAGAAAGTGTACTGTTTAATCTAAAAATAACTGCATGACCCGGAAGCTTTAAATTTTTTGGTAAACAAGGCAGCAGCTCTGTATAGTATAATGATAAATCAAATGAACAATCCTGTACTTTCATACACACACATATATATATATATACTATAATTTTTAACCCTGTAGGCACCTTGTAGGTTGCTCGTGAACACCGCTGGAGCTGTACCCTAGCCTTGTAGCTTTGTATCGAAAAAAAATTTACGGTACTTCTTAAATACGTTTGTATTTTTATTAATTGCTATTTCTAGCTTCGTAAATCTTATTAACAGAATCCTTTGTGTGTTTTGGTACAGGTTCCGCCGAGAGAGACATAACACAGATGTTGAAAAAGCGGACAACAAAGAAAATAAGGATGGGGAATCTTTGCATTCCAGAAAAATGTCATCGAGTGATGAGAACAATGCTAATCGTACACGACCTAGCAAGTGGGGCCGTTTACTAGGCAGTTCTAGTCTAGACTCTAGTAATGAAACAGGCATGAATGATACTTTCAAACGTTCTCTAAGCGCCAGAGATTCAAGACCTAGCTCAAGTGCAAGTACTAATAAAGTTTTCCCAAAGCTAGCTAAGCTAGGGAGTACTGGTGCAACTATCGAGGAAGTCAGTGATACGGAAAATTTGAAAGAATCAACACATGTACAAAATTTAAGTGCAGATTCAAAACAATTAAGTCTCAGAAGACTGGAAAGTTATGACGGAGGTCTGATATCACAACCGCATAATGACAGGGAGATTTTATCTGCCGTTTTAGAAGTTAAGGTTGATTTAAAGTTGGAAGTTCAAAAGGTTAATCAGAGATTAGCAAAGATAGAAGACATGTTACAGACTCTGATGAATCGCGTCTCTGTTAGTAGCACACCAATGACTGTAGTTCCTGCGCATAATCAAAATAATTCTACATCGACTCATTTGCAGAGCGTCAGTTCTGCAACACAAGGAGATAGTACAGAACAAAAGTCTGTAGATTCTAACAAAGAGCAATCATGCGATCGTTTCAAATTTCAAGAATATACGCAATCGCATTCTGATCGTTCTAAAGAAGTTTCAGATAGACTTATGAGCTGTCCTAGTGAATATAAAGCCCCTAAAGAAGTTAGCAAAGAGTTGTTCGAACGTTTAGCCCAGGCCTCAACCTCTCGGGATGACGTGAATCCTTTGGGACCATTAATTTTGAGAAAACGTAGGAGCAAATCGCGAAATAAAGGTGCAGCTCCTCAAGCCCCTCTAGCTACGCAGCCTGTGAGTCCTACGGATGCGACTGAAACTACACAAATGCTCGAACCTGCTGAAGAATCTGTAACGTCAAGCGCAGAAGCACGAACGGAAAGGCTAGAGCGGACCGAAAGATTAGAACGTAAGCGACCACCACCCAGACCTAGAGAATATTCATGAAAATTCGCTTACCATTCTAAGAAATTATCAGTAAATAGCGAAGTTGCAAAATACATGGTCTAGTTTTTGCGCCGCAAAGTCATCTTCGAATATATTTCGATATTTAATCTCTGACATAGGTTGCTTGTATAATAATAATTGTTTCATAATACCACCAAATTCTAGTTGCATTTCAGATTTTTATACCTTACAATCGCATGAATATTTAATGACGTTTGCGATATCATATGGCACCATTGTAATTTTAGACTTGTATCGGAAGCTAGACTTTCATCACACACATATTGTGTATTAGTTTATCTGTTAAAAAACTTGTACAGTCCAAGCATAACGTTTTTCTGTATCATTTTATATCTTTCATACTCATCGAATTATGTCAGTCGATGAATTTACATCTTACCTGATTATTATGGCTGTATTATTAATTTTGTGGCGCAAAATCAGATCGGCAAAATTTCTCAATTGGAGAATTATTGTTTTGGAAAAATGAATGTTCAACTTAAGATCTTGTTATTGTAGGAGGGCTTTAGAATATCCCTTTAGACTCAGTAAATTTGCTGCTAAGTTCAACGTAATTAAGACATGATAGTACCGATACGTGAATTATAAAATCCAATAGAGTTTGCTAATTGGTTAAAAACACTTGAACCTCTTTGGTGAAATTTTATTTTTGCTGTAAAAACAACACTATTTCCTCACGTACTACAAATTGCTATAGTGAACTTCGATCTTTTTACGTTCATAAATAACTTGGATAACCGAACTGAAGTTGACACGATCAATTATGGAATGATGTTGGTGTTCAAGTTAATTTTTAGTTTGTACAACTTTCTTATACTCATTAATAATACATATTATATTACTTCCATCTAAGTTCTGGATTGATAAATGATGCTTAGGAATCGATGATACATTCAAATCTGTGGACCAAATCGTGCAGGGTTTGCTTTTACTCTGAATCACTGAGATATGATAATCTGCAACTGAAGTGTAGACTCTAAGACATAAGTGTGTGTTGTATAAAAGGATAAATGTAAAGACACCCTACTTACCATCTCAGATAATCATCTCTGATAAGCAATAAAAAGGAAATCTCGAAATCTGAGGCATGCGACCGAATGATAATCAGCGTATTACTTAGCAGCAGTTTTATGAGCATAACTTGATATTCTATAAGTCCGATGTAGGAATTGCCTTTCATTTGATTTTGCTTGCTAAATACATCTTATAAATATGACAATGTAATTATGACAGACATTATGCAAAGTAGCTGAAGCTGCAGAATGTGATATGGAGTAAGGCCACATTTGTGCAATAATAGCTTGCGATGACTTTTTCGGACATCGAAATGTTAAAAATACGGAATAATTTAATTCTTATGATTAATTAAGATATCGAATGAGTAGTTACTCACCTTTGACTTATAATTAAATCGAACAGAAACACCTAAAAATTCGTTAAAAACTTATTTGTATGTATATGTATATGTAAATATACATAAGATATATACAGGTGTATATATAAATAATGCATGTATGTATACATAAAAATAAATTAATAAATAAATTTTATTAGGAAAGTTTATGATACGGTCTACTATAAGATATGAAAAAAAGTTAGGTTTTTACTCGGGATGCCTGAGAAATTTTTAGAAATTTTATATTTGATGCTTAGCGATAGATCTGCCTAAATAACATAATTTAATGAGGAACTAAAATTAAAAGCTAAGAAAAAACTTGTTATAGCCAGCAAGCGTGAAGCAAACCTGTTTGTCTGGTATTGATCAGTTGATTGAAGTAGTTAAAACTATTGTTGTTATTTAGTGCTAATGAATGGTAATATCAGAGATGTTTTGTTATATTATGTCTCTTGTAAGGAGGTGTGGTAGGTTTGGTATAAAGAATATAAAGCATCCTGCTTGGAACATTTGAACATTCTGCAACTTGACATCATATGTATGTAAATATCATAATTCAAGCTCATGAGTTCACTAATTAGAAAAAAGTAGTTGTAAATACCTTTATTTCTCTGGTAAACCTCTCTGGTATTAACATGCGTTATTAATAGATATTTTCTAATTCTGTGCATTCTGGGTTGATGAAAGAAGTTTATTAATTTTTATATTATTTTCGTATTACCAGGGAACATTTAAGCGAAATGAAAAATGAAACCTGCATACTCGGCACTCCCAGTAGCCAAATATAGCAATACTAGGTATTATATTACAAATATTACAATATAAATATTATGGGTAAATGAATAGTCAAAAGCAGACATTATATGAACGTTTAGCGGCCAATTGCTGTAGCTCTCTACAAACTGGTTTCAAAGTCATAATCCAATTGCCTTTATTGCTAAGCAGCCTGTAATATTTTATTACATTCCTCAACATTGACAAGACATACATATACCTACTATATTTATTAAATCGTAAACTTTGTACCATTCTTGTAAATTGTAATGAAAAGTTGCAGCAAACATTCTGCAATACAAAGTGACATGAATTCTTGTTAGATGTATAATTATTACTCTACAGAGAAGCGTTTTAACATACAACTCTGTAATGTCCAAATACAATTTAATTATAAACAATTTAATGCTTATAATAAATATTTGAACTGTAATAACAACGGACATGCATTGACATGTGTTTAAGAAAGTCATATATTACTCAATTGATAAAAGTCACTTCTGTATTGTATAAAAGAACCAGGTATTTATTATTTTATGTGATAAAACAATTCTGAAATTGTAATTTAAGATCTTATACAGCAATATGTTTGCTATGTAAGATATAAATTAAAATGATGAAACTAAGAAAATATATATATATATATATATATAATTTGTTGCAAGTTAGCAACTCTGCAGCTATGTGAATATCTAACAAAAGAATGAATTTAAATGATATCCCACAATCAAAGCATAGTACAAATATGTAAGATATCTGTAATCCATTTACGTTCTGGAGTATGACAAATGCAATTATAACAATTAAACCTTGAGGGTCTTGTTGTTTAGGAAAAAGCGATTGCTTACTTAAAAAGTTTTTCACTTCAAATCATTTCTGTCAATCAACTATGGAACATGTACTATTTATAGTATCATGATTTTTTCACCAAAGACGATGTCGTATATGACACGAACTTACTATTTCCAACATGTTTTCTTTTTTCAACACTTTGAATAATGTTGGTCAACGCTAACAATGCAATAATCTATGCGGAATGTACATGAACATAAAATTCGAACGTTATAAAAAAAATTCCAAAGATCTAATTTCTTAAATAGAATTAAGTACCTGCATATGTGAGAATATAATTTCGCAAAATTATAGTATATATATATATGCAAACCAAAGAATGTAAATCAGAGTTGAACTTGTTTCTTATTTTTCATTGGTAAAAAGTTGTTAATATGCAACGTGCGTTAAATATATCTACGATATCTTACACACACGTATGATATAAATTGTTGACAATTGAGAGTCTTTAGTCAATTTTTTAGTAATTATTATTAAATCTAAAGCAAGCATGGAATCACGAATATCAATAACTATTGCTAAAATAATGAAAAAAAAACTTATGAAAAGTATAAGAAATTTAAATGCAGTGCATTTTTATTCTGCAATTGGGATCTTCTGATCAATTAACAGAATTCCCACACAAGCCTTTCAATGACAAACGCATACTTGTATATTGAAAATATACTCAAAATGAAAAAAAAAAAAATAGTTCTCTATCCATTTTCCTTGTACAAATCCTAGTACAGCGCCTGTACATTTACAATCTTTTGGAGATATATGCGTATGCAACAGTTGAAAGTATTTAGGAAGTTATGAATTGGTAGATAATTTAGCGAGGATTTGCAAAATGTATCGTATATTTCATTTCATGTTACAACTCTAATTTTTGTACAACAATAACAAGACTTCGAGGTATTGATGATTTTCCGATTCAATTACTCCTCCGAATTTTAACTCAGTCTGAACTAATTCACATTTAATATCTATTCGTCTCTTTTTTGTAGAACATGAATATAGAAACCTGGATTTTTGATTTGATCTAGTGGCTTGAAGTCACCGTAGATGGTATGCTTTGCAGTATAGTGAAAAGCCTCATTCAGCATATCTCGAAAAATTGAAAGTCTGTGAGGGTAATAAGATAATCTAAACTCACTTATGCGCTCAGAATTATGATCATTAGAAATTTCTCCATCACCTAAATCAATCAAGTAATCTAATGCTACTATAGCTGCTTTTCCGCTCACAAACAATATCGAGGTTTTAATGTCAGTCATATGTGAACTCTGAAACCAAAGGTTTAAGGTATTATAATGAATATTGCAAACTGATATCTTGGTCGAATTCCATCAGTATAAAAAAAAAAGTTATCAGGAACTTACATTATAATATATGCATTTGGATGGAGTGAATCCTGTTGCAATTATATCATCATAGTTTCTGTGATCAATTAGTAACAATCCACCTGGCTTTACACAACGCTCAAAGTTTGCAAGTGCCTGCCTGGAATACAAAATGAATTATTTTAAACGGTTTTCATAGTTGTGATTATTGTATTTATATATATAATACTGTAAATTCACAATGACTGAAGAAAGCATATTTAATTTCCAAACATGTAGCTCAAACTTGACGCTCTGATCTCTTTAGAAAATGTTTATTTAAAAATTGTGGAAAGTAATCTTGTTTGTGTACTTTTGTTCCCTTTGATCTCCAAACGAGTCAGGCATGTGGGCAAAACTGTTTCCTAGACAGACAACAGCATCAAACCCTTCTCCAATTAAGTATCTAATGTCATCAGCTAGTGTTAACCAGTTTGCTTCTTCAATAACTGAAAAAAAATTTCTATTTAAAAATTATTTGAGAAGTGTTGAAACTAAATTAAAATTTTTTCTCTGTTCAGCTCTATGACTTTACGTACGTGCCAGAGTGATATAATACGTTTCATAAATTTCACAATGACTTCATATTTATGTTATTGCATAACGTTAGACAAGGAGATCAGATTTCTCATTTAACTCGCTAAAGCGATAGCCCATTGACCTTTTCCACTTTGGGAAAAATTAGTACCGTATCTGCGAATTATTCTTAGGCATATTTAATCTGTTTAACGTATGTTGCAATTTATTTTGCCACGTTGACTAGCTACCAAGATGAACTAGAGATAGTTATTGAAAATATGTGTACCATTATTTTTATAGATATCTGCATGCTTTTAAAATTGATTCTTTGCAGTTTAACGTTTAAGTAAGTTTAGAATAACATCTTGAATCATCTGTAACTGGAGGTCATTCAAAGTTGTATTGATAGCAAAAATTTCTGTACTTGTTTCTGGAAGACAAATGTTACTTACTCCAATTATCAAAAGCTGATTCCTTGCGGCGTGCCCACCTGGCTTTCAGTGCATATTTTAACATTTTGTCTGATGCATCAACACTAACAACTTCAAATCCTTCTTCCAGAAGCATTATTGAATCTATTCCAGTTCCACAGGCAACATCAAGAATTCGCTGACAACCGTTTTGTCTTAACAAACTCACTATAAAGTCCTTGTAATTTTGGGTACGTGACTTTTGGTCACCAATGAAGACTTCCCATACCTTTGCCGCCTTACCATCAGCGTACTGATCCCTTACACCTTCCGCTGCTGTTCCAAGAGAGCGAGTGCGAAATACGGAGTCTACCATTATCTAGTAAAAATGATCCAATCGCACAACACTTGAAGTTAAAATAAGAAGATATCAATTTTAGACTGGAAAGAGATATTTCAATCTTGAAAACAAATTGTTCTTTCATTGAACTTACTTTGCAATACTCCAAAAATTGAAAATTAAAAAAAAATATATCATTCACTCATTCATTCTTCTATTAAAATATAGATATCAAAAATGTATACGAACTTCAAAATAATTACAGACAAACGTATGGAACTCGAGCAGGGATAGAAACATCACTTTGAATTGATAATAGTTTGTAACTACTTACAGAAAAATGTATGAAGTTTATCCAGCAGTGGCACTGACTACACTCAGTTGCTCAAAAAATGCTATCCTTATTTATACTCTACTGCTTATCTTGAATTATATCTGTAGCTACTGTTTACAGTTCAACATGCATTGAACTGATGGGTAGTGAAGAAGTGTATACATCGACATGTAATAAGACAAAAATTCCAACGACAACTAGACTAACTTCGTTTGATGAATTATGGTTGTGTTGTGCTATTACGAGTTATATCCAAAACAAAATAACAAATTACAGTTTTAGTAAAATCGAAAGATTCCGAACCTTATCATATAAATTTAAACTCATGCTGAATTTGTAATACGTGTCATATGATTCTAAAGTCTGATGAAAGTATAGCAGTCTACTTGATAATAACGCTATTAAAATGCATGAAACGTATTTCTCAATCCAGTGGTAATCAATTTATTACTTACAATTACTTTATACAACATGTCGAGGACCCTTTAAGCTTAATTCAACACGTTTTATCATCAAATCCAGGTGATTTACAAAGTTTAAACGATTTTGAACTCTTCTTTTAAACAGAAAAATTGACCTTTCAATTTTTCTTGTTGTCGGTCAAAGTCAGACCTAATAATAACTCCTAGCTTCTGAATTTTCTTCTATATATATATATATATATGTGTATATATGTATATGTATATATCATATTTTATTGTGTTCTAGATCATACAGTAGATATTATTAATTTAATCAACTACAGTGCTCAGAGTTGAGGTTAGAAAAGAAGGAATAATAAGAACGTTCAATTATTATAAGGGAAATAATATATTTCTACAATTCAACAATTTCAATAAGTAATTGGCCCTTAATATGCTATGATACTTTCATACGGTTTGCCTGTATTTGAAATCCCTATAATATAAGGCACTTTTTAAACTTCAATAATTATTTGATTACGTCAATTATTATAGGATGCGGACCTTATCATACTTCATGTTACGTCAATTTGCATAAAAACTTTCCTACAAAACTGTGCATGCAAAGTGAACAGGTGATTAGTAGGTGACAATTAAATTTTAATACTTCCAAGGCTTTATAGAAAAATCTCATCCTTTGTTAGAATCTCAGCTTTTTTGGAATGCATTGAAAAATACAATCAGTTATATACTAAGCATTATTTTTCAGCCTACCCTGACAAACTCTAACACTGACAAATCAATTACTTATTTAGATATTCAATGTTCGGTGATTCTAAAACGTGTTAATTTTCTTCCAAGCATCAATTTCCATAAGTGGAATGTAATTTTTTTTCTTAATATTAGCATTCATCTAAGATATTAAATTTAATAATTTTTAAAAAGTGCTGGAGCGTAACATATATGTGAGAATGTGTTTTTCTGCAGATTCTTCAATTTATTGCAGGACTCTAGCTTCGATTATATCGGTATACGAACCAGATTTTTTTAATATAAGAGATATATGCAACCACCTTCAACAGGGTGTCCCAACAGTCTTTTTTCAAATTTGTAATAATCTGGTGTAAGTTTAATAGTAATTATAAGTTATAGTTACATTTATAGTTATCGTGGAGTTTAACATTTATTATCTATTTAATTACCTTTTTTTCCATGCATTTTGATGATGCATATTTTGTTATAACGCACAATATTTTAAATTAAATATTTACAATTTACTTTTGAATCAACATTATTCATACTTATGAGGCACTTACAAATGGTATGTTGGTTTCTATTTTTTCTACATGCAACGAATATAAGGCTTTTATTATTATAGTATCGTGTATAAAATATTTTCGTTTTTTAAAGCTGCCAGTTACTGACAATATAAGTTGTTATTTAAAATGGGCTTGCTGTGTCCCACAATAACATAAATAACACGGACTGAAAGCTTAGATTTTTATTTACCTAAGCACATGCTTCAATATCTGTGCAAATTGAAGTGTTTGCGAATAAAAATGACACTCGAACTTTTTTTTGTGACGGTTGTAAGGTTACACTGTTGTTACTATATCTATCACGATCACTATTATAATTTAATTTTAGCTGCCTCTTAGCAAATTTATTATACATGAGAATGTAAGAAGAGAAAAAAATGAGGACGGTCAGTTATATGAAGTTGAAAAATGTATCACATGAGAGATAGCAGCCATAGTTACAGCAGAATAATTTTATGTTGTAATAAGATTTACCTAATATTCATGCCTTATTTGGAATATTCGAAACATTTCAATTCTAATATCAGGTGCTAAATAGAAATTACAAGCAAGAGTCAAGCATTTCAACATCGTTATAACGTGTAGCTTGACATTGGTCTTATTACATACATAATGAAACTGAAATTGTTCAGCATTGTCAGAAAATATTGTACAAAAATGATCTTTCCATTCTTATTGAGGTATCTACTTGTGTTAATTCGATTTCTGTTCAATTTCCAACATCTGTAAAATATTACTTTTGCTTTTGAAATGAAAAATTTTCAACTCGTAGATTGTGTGGATACCTCTACAGGATATTTCAACAGGTTGTATGCCTTGCACCACGCATCAGTGGTATCAGAATGCTGGGGCTTTGAGCCTGCCTCAAAAATGGATGTTGAAGTAACTCAGCAGCCGTAGCTCGTTGGGCAGGATCACGTACCAACATTCTTTCAAGGAAACCTTGGAGTCGAGGGCTTACCTGAGAACATAAAATGGATATTTTTGTAAATTATATTCATCAGCTTACAACTGTTTCAATTTTACCAAAGATTCACAATTTTGCCCTTTTTTTAAACAATCTTTTAGCACTTTGTCTTTATTATTTGCATGGGGAAATAATGCCTACCTTGTGGGAATTTTTTAACTTAGGAGGTGGCATGTCTCTTATTCTTCGCATCGCTTGCAAAGGTGGCTCATTAAAGAATGGCGGCTCTCCATCCACCATCTCTATGATCATGATACCCAGCGACCAGATGTCAACTTCCGGACCATACGGTAACCTATTTATTGAGGAAATATATATATTGCGTTTACATAGAACAAGTAGCTTCAGTTCATGCTGATAATGAGAAATAATTATGTGGAATAATCGGCAATGATAAGTTTTATAATTTTGAAGATTGGGCACAGTAATAATTATAGTGTATCGTACCTCGATATTACTTCAGGACTCATCCAGTAAGGAGTGCCGACCAAGGACTTTCTTTTTGGTAGTTCTTGGGAGACTTGGGCACAAAACCCAAAGTCTGACAATTTTACTCTACCATCCGCAGCAAGTAAGATGGAATCAGATTTAATATCTCTATGAATAACTCCCTGAGAATGTAAATATGCCAAAGGTTTTAGACACTGGGAACAAACAGTGGCTATTTGACTTTCATCCATCCTTGAGTGCGTTACTATATCTGTGAGCGCGCCACCTTCAAGATATTCCATTACAACCCACAATTCATCATTGACCAAAAAGCTATCATACATTTCAACGATATTTGGATGGTGATAATCGCGCATTATCACAACTTCATTGAACAAGAGTTCTCTCCTTTGTTGTTTCCGCAAATCCATTTTTTTCACCGCCACTTGACGGTTAGTACTTTTGTCTGTAGCTATACAAACTGTGCCGGTACTTCCCTCTCCTATTTTCAAGAAGTTTTCCAGATTTTCTCTCGGGTCTCCTCGGCTGACTACCATCTGTAAGGCAGCTCTAAACTGTTCATGCGTTAATCTATGCTCAGCACTTTGCTTGTTTGCATTACTAGCTGATCCAGTGGCCAAATTTCCTGATGACACGGAACTCTTCAAGTTTTGATTCTGATCAGGGGTTGAAGTTGTGACAGGAGTGGCAGACGTTGTTCCAGATTTTGATAAATTATGCATGGACTGGGAGGACTCAATTGGCTTCTGGAAGTGTGTGTGTATATTCTGAGAATTCTCAAGAACCCCGTAAGCTTGAGAATGTTTAGTGAGATTATGAGAGCTCAGCTGACTCAAAGATCTCTGCGAAGCTATGGAGCCAACGGGGGATATCTTTGGTTGAATTTTTTGAACCATAAGTCCGTGAGACATGGTATGATCTCTGGATGCAGGAGAGTCAACGCTTGCAACCTGAATTGTGAAATTTATAATTACTGAAGGATTGATTCGTGCTTTTTGTTACAGATTATGATATTATTCACAATCAAACATACCTGAATGCTCCCGTTGTATTGACCCATTGATTGACTGCTGTTAGACGGTTGATTAAGTCTTTGGAAATCATGTTCTGAAGGCTGAGGAGTATTTGGATTTGAAGTTGGTAAGTTTGGATTATTGCCAACACCTTGTAAATTTGAAATGGGGCTCAAGTTTTGGAAATTGAGCATTAGGTTCTGACTATTCGAGTTCAAATGAGTCAAATTGGGCGAAGACTGCATATTTGGATTCATGTTTTGAACATTCGGAACGAAATTTGGTAGATTTGGATTTACGTTCTGTGAATTTGAATTCATATTTTGTACGTTAGGATTTAAATTTTGTAAATTAGAAGGCAAGTTTGATGAACTTTGTCTGTAGCCGTCTGTATAGGAGTGTGGTTTTCCAAAATTTGAATAAGTTTGAGGTTGAACAGTATTTGTCGTCATTTCCTGCCCCTCAGGGACAGATGGTGGAAGATTCGTATTGTTTCTGTAATCTCTCCTGAGCCTCGGAGGGCTCGATGACCTCAAAGAATTAGATCTTGCAACATTGCTTGTTTTCGGCAAGCCATTTTCGGTGGTTTTGTCACCTGGTATTCTGACCCTAGGATCATTATGACCTCTGACAATTGTTTTCAAGTCTAAAATTTCGGTGGGTGTTATTTCACTCGGATCAACCAGCGGTAAAGGTCGATTAGTCGGATTGTTGCCAACAATCGAAGCCCATTGTAATGGTAAGCCAACAAATTTACCCTCACGTTTGTCAAAACCTGTGTGAACTCTGTGTTCAAAATTTGTTGGCGTTGAAATTTGTGGCTTTTTCTTCTTCTTTGCAAACATGATGGCAGGGTAGTCGGCTCCTGTGAAAAAATCCTATATTCATATACTTCAATCTCATGATACGAATCAAATCAAATAGGTTTTTCATGCGCGATTAATACTACTTTCTGATATCGATAATTGAGAAATTAAATTTTGTACATCTCGGCTATCTACAGCAACATCTATTTGCTTTTAGGACTTAGCAACGCTTTTTGTTATTGGTGTAGGAAATTTGTATAAACCCACATACTTAAATAATGAGAATGTTTGAAAAATTGATATGTAACTTTTCTTCGGTACTTGGCATTGAATAATGAAAAACAACTGAACAAATGAACTTTTACAACAAGTATGCTAGATGTAATTCTAACAGTTGTTCAACAGGCTCAACTTCAGATTGCTTGCAAATACAAACATGTATCACTGCCTAGCCTGTACCAGACAACAAATAGTGTGATTCCGAACGGTTTCGCAAGAATTCGGTGAATCCGTCAATAACCTGAATACCTTGAAGTCGAATAAAAATATCTTTGAATAAAACAATGTTAAGTGGGTATTGTTAAAATCGGTGAAATCGTGATTTATTATCATTAATGCCTTAGGAAGCCAAGTGACAGCAACGCCTTAAGTGATGGCCTAATTTTAAAAACAAATCACGATCGAATCAACCCAAGGAATTCACTATGATACTCACCCGACTTGCATCAAATAATACTTTCACCGTTTATTTCGAATTATTCAAATAGTTTTTACGCAAAATTTAATCATAAATTTATTGTCTATCCCTTCAGCAGGTTGTTTGCACGGTGGCGCTCCTAGTAGACAAAGCATCAATCCCGCGAGGAATTAAAATGGGGCGCTGTGACGTAGAGCATATGTAAAGCATTAAGTATCTACCTATATCGCATACGAAAGAGCGCCATCCTCATGGGTGTTACTCTGTTAAAAAATGCGTAGCAGCCTTTAAGCTCTGTCTCTAAGGTCTCTACAATATCACGTATGATATTGTAGAGATCACGTATGATATTGTACATGGATCAACTACGTGACAGCAGTGATATACTCTCTATTTATCATACTCCGAGGCTCACAATGGGCAGCGTATGCGCCGCATACATCGCATACATCGTCACGATCGTCACATTGACGGGTATTCTTTACACGTGTTGCGTACGTGCGGTGTTGCAAGCAGACCGGGCTTTACGCATCCATTGAGAGTTTCGAGCATACGCACGGGGGGCGTTGACTGTTACTGGCTACGTCGGCTACGTCGTGTGTTAGACGAAAAGAGGGCGAAACTAACCCTTGATATCGAGCAATCAGTCCTACGGCATTAAATATTTCCTGACAATGAATTTTCGGCACTATACTAATACTTTCTAAGAAAATATACTTCGTGACGCGAGGATGAGTCGCTTAATTTACGCATTTCGTTGATCTGAGCCGGTGGCTGCGACTCGAGCGTCACTCGCGTTTGGACAGCGCGCGGGGAGTCACGTGGTCGGACTTGGACTTGTGTCGCGCAATTTAAACCTGTTCAAACCGCAAGTATTCGATGTGTGGTGCAGTGAAGTGAAAATAAGAAATTCCTGTTGGTCTGAAAAATTACCAAAGCCCGAGTCAAATAGTCAGTAAGTATCGTGTGGATATATTTGCAATCTCTATTCTGGATTCAATTCTATCTTGGGATTGGTTTGTTTTTATCAATTAATGAGAGTCCATGACAGCTTATTCAACATATTTTTTAGACAATGTTAGCAAAGTAGTTTTTTGCTAAATGCAATCTAGCAATGCTAAACCTGTGCTGTGCTTAGAGGTTTTTTCTTTCGTATTTTTTTTTATAAAATTCACAATTACAAAGCCTTTCCCAAAAGTATCGGTTTATAAATCGTGCAATACAGCTATGTATCATGTGATTTCATGAGCACGCTAATTCAAATATAATGTTTCGGCAACCATTTGTAAGAAGACGACTGTAACGTTCACTTTTCGATTTATAAGTGTTTTGAAAAAAAATGACACAGGTGAAAACGTGTTTGCCTGTACAAATTTGGTAACTTTTTATTATTACTTTTTTAATACAAACAATCAGGAAGTAGTAATGTTTTACATAATACATTAACATAGATAATTTCACTTTTCCAAGACTTCGTACATACCGATGATCAATGTAATAACAGTTTACTTATGTTGCATATTTTCTTCTATAGTTTCTATTACTTAACTGGAACATAAGTAACGACCATTCGAAATGTGGTCAACAATCATAAAAATGCTTTGTCTATATCCTATACTATAACCTTTTTTAAAATTTCATAGGTAAATGGAATATGTGTTAAAATGTAATGATATTTTTTTCAAAAAGGCACTGGGAATCGATGCATGTTGTCCACATAATTATATTTATACGTATAGTATATGTCAGTATATGATTTCAAATATATTAATCGTCATATTTACAAAATTGAGTTTATCTATAACTGCAGTAGTCTTGTTGAAAATATCATTAAAATTAATCTTTGTGCTACTTATATTGATTTTTTGTTTCAACATGTGCTTTAATTTCATAGATCACGAATCGTACCATTCCTTTCTCATTATAAAAGTTACGAATGGTGTATTGTAACAAAAAGTTACATTTAAATTTTTGACTTACTTAAAATCTACCATGATAGTTCTCTCCTGGAGTACCAGCATATCACATACTATTGACACGTTGCAGAATTTTTTGCTATACAAATTTTTCATCTAATATGTAGACACGTCAGAGCCCATTCTGCAAAATGTTGAAAGCTGCCCCGAGAGCCCAGCTCAATTCGTGAGAATTAATTTTTTTGTACAACTGTAAATAAAAATAATCATTGGACTGACATGAGTAGTAACTTGTGAATAATGATGAACAGATGAATCAACATTTTTTTAAGCGGAATTATAATGTTCAAAGATTCAATGATAATTTCAAACAAAATGTGCATCGTACACAAACTATGCTGAAAAGATTTTGTACCAACTTACTTGTAATTTAGTTGCTGGTTGTAAATCAAAGCCATCTCGAAGTAAGACATAAATGAATGTCAAGTCCAAGCATATGAATGGTTGGTCGGTATTCGGATAGTCGCAGCTTTCAGTGGCTTGTTTCAAGAAAGTACCAACTGTAACAACTCCGCCAGCAAACGGGTCAATGAGTCCCACTTCCGTGGCTCGATCAAAGTAATACGAGAATGCCATAATTTCTCGGTTCTCTAATCCCAGTGGTTTGTTGACAATCGTGCCAACATAATTCCTGACAATTTGCAAACATTCCGCGAATCTGACAACTGGTCTGTCCTCGTCGACCCCACCAAAGTTTTGGGTCTTTACAACTTTATGGGTTCCATTGAGTGGACCTTTAACTACGTAATTTACTCCGCCGTAACTCCAGTCAGTGGATATTATAGGATTAATACATTCCGAACGTATCTCTACTTTAGATCCTGCAGAAGGGGTGTTTTCCTCTATTTCTAGATTCTGGCCATATGTTAAAATTGCTTTCCTAGCTGCCATAAGCCCCATGCCTAAATAGCTATGAGTATAAATGCTTATATTATTGTTGAAGGCATTGATGGAAAATATATGCTTTTCTTGATCTTTAATATGATTGCTATCAGGTGCAAAAGTTACTTGTGTGGACCCACCACCCAAATCTAATGCTGCTACTGTGTTTTCATGACTTTGTGGCGTTAGACGATCTAGTAAAAAATTGACTGTGAACCAGGAAAATATTCCTTCATCAGTACCGTCCATTATGGATACTGAGTTTTTAGAAGTTAAGAAACCTGAATTTTGAAACACCTTTTCACATTCTTCGAGCAATTTGTTGGCCTTTTCTTTTGGTAATAGCCTTAAACCAGCCGTTGCTTTCATACTTAGGGGAGTATGTTGCCATTCTGATTTTGGTATAACAGTTTTGGCTTTGTTTATTAAAATTTCCAGAGATTCAGCACCTTTTGCTGGATTATCGGCAAAAGAACTCAGCCCTGGTTTTATCTGCTCAAATAATTCATCGTCCAGAATTAAATTTGAATTTATTATCGATTCGTGGAAACTAAAAGCCAGTACACGGCTTCCGGTTGAACCTGCATCGATAATCACCGCGTAAAACGGTTTCTGAAGATTAAGCGAAAACGCTAAACGATCTAAAGCTTTACTGCCCATCCTAACTGGTTTTAATCCCATGGATATCCCTATATAAACCAGAACAGCTATTCCAATTATAATTATCATTATTATGTTAGTCCTATTTGGGCGGTTCATGGTTTTCGTCGCGCGCGGTGCCGTGTAATGATTATTCGAGCTCCCATCTTGTGCTTCCAACTGAAACGACAAAACAATGAAGATTAATTGTGTATAGAGATACATCAACGATTATTCAATGTTAACACTATATTCTGAATACACTAACAATAAGCTGCAAATCTAATAGGTAAAACGCAAGCATAGACTGCCGGAGCTTGCTTCCAGATAACTGAGGCATTTGTACACACGACTCAGCAATGTTATTTCAGTCAAGTACAAATTAGGTGATTGCATAATCACTTAATTAGAATATGTATATCATAAGAACTTACTGATAACGTTCAATTAAAAGAACAAGTACGAAAATATCTGCCATCCATATTTACTATTTTACGAAACTCATATGATTTTTTTTTTTTTTTATGTGATAGCAAAATTGAAATCTACAGAATGCACTTTGTTACGTTTAATCCACATTTCACAGAGCTAAATTATGAATTCAGGAAATTTATGTCCTATCTGATGCATGTAATTTTTTTTTTTTTTCGCAAAGATATCAGAGGTTTTGCTGAACTTTTTAGGTTATTAGACATGTTCGTAATCGACAAACACGTTGTTTCACTTATTACTCTTGCATGTAGCAATATTTTCGATAAAAAACCTTGAAATTGCAATCTCGTTTAAAATTCGCAAGCAATCGGAACACGAATTACATACCTGAGATAAGACACAAATAAGGTATCAATGATATTACGATCCTTTGATAAAGATTTACAATGTTCAGTCCACAAACGGTATTATTGTATGCAAATTTGATTGTGTGACACTTACGAGTGTGTATTGCATTTAGTAAAAGCAAAGTCAATGAATATATGTAAAGTAAAGGAACATCGGTACACGCGGTATGCTGGAAACGTCAGGCATCGTTACGTTTACAATTTCGTCCGTCGAATGCCACGTCACATGATATAGATACCATAAATGACGGAACGTACTATACATTTAAATATATGAAACTTGTTGTTCGTGGAAATTTTTTATTTTTATTTTTCTCCCCACAACAATCCAATTTGTACGTACCGATGAAATTGATCAAAAAACATACCTTTCTTTTCCTCATTTCCATTGTAGCGGTAAATATGTATTACTATTGTAAGTAAATTTGTTGCAGAGTCCCAATAAGATCGTAAAGTGATCGGTTAACGCGTCAAGACCTTTGACGTTCTCACGCGACGACACGATGTTTTAAGACGAGTATTTACTTGACGAGAGTCGAACAGTTATTCAGGTGAAAATGACCGAATATATAGACAGAGATGCCATGGAACGATAACGTTCAAGGTTTATTTGCATCTGTCTAAAGAGAATCGTAAATTTATTCCTACAAAAACCCGACGCGATTTATAAACGCCAATTGGCATGCAGTTATTATAACTGCAGGAAATTGACTTTGACAGTCCACCTTAGATAATTTCACCTATATCTAGTATTTGTTATTGGACAATAGAAAGTCGTCTGATCGTGCTGACTGCTTATTCAGCTGTAGCTTATTATGCACTAGCCGCGTATCGTCAGTTCATTTTTCACGAACGTCGTTGCGAATTTGCTGCTTCACCGTTACGCAATACTGCGCGTAATCTTTTCAAATGATAGCGCAATTATATGTACTATCTAGCACGTAGATATGGGATAGAGATCTATTACCATCTATGAGATAGTACGTACAACCGGCGAGCAGTGATCGTGACTTGACAAATTGTATAAACGTGTATATGTTTCGTGTCACAAACACGTGTTACGCGCTGATAAAAAAAGTAAAGGCGATTCGAATATTATCTCTGCATGTTCAAATATTTAAAAATCTTCCCAATAGCGCCACGGACGACGACCATAAATCTTGCGTTAGAAAAAAGTTATACGTATATGATTTCAAAAATAGATTTCGGTTTCTCACGAACGGGGTTTGAAACAAATAGCCGAAGTCGAGATTCTCCGCGACCCAGTGATCATGAGTAGCTAAGCCAACGGCACAGCTGGAATTCTCAATTTGGATGCCCTCGATTATCGCTTAATTATACTATTCCTGGCTGTCGGTGCTTCAGTGATCGTAAATTTTATAATACAGAAATATATATAATAATTTTGAATTAAGAGCTACCGCATACTTTCACCATTTGGAAATGAAACTGAAGGGTAACTAGTTGTTTCGTCTCACATAAATGTTTCAACATCTTCGATGTAGCTGGTGGCTGTATTTCAGGATGATGATTGATCGCGACGAAATTTCAATGCAATCGACGTAGTTTTGACCACAGAAAAGAAGAACTTTGAATCGCCGTAATATTTTACATTTCATAAACTTCTAATTCCGCTGATTTATATTGATATACGCATCTCTGCCTTAACCTACAACCGATTACTAAATTCTAGCTGGTCCGAGATCCTCTATGTATTATCGTAAAGAATATTTCAGTGATTACACGAAAAACCGCCTTGAAAAAATCAAGTAGGAAACAAATAATCGAAGTATTGGATATCATAGGAACTATGTGATCAGCTCCGCGTAATCTGTGCGGTTACATTTTTTGTTTGCTTTTACATTGATAAGATTTATGCCTTACACAACAAGTCTGAATCTAACATTACTGTTTGTTGGGGATTTAGCAATGTGCGTAGAGCTGAATACTATATACTAATTGACGGTTAAGTTGACAATTTTGATTTAGGCATTATTGAATTTTTTTTCCACGACAACTTGTACGATTGTTTACATACAAGCAAAGCTTTCATTTGTAATATTGTATTTATTCTGGTTACTCAACAATGCAATTTACGTAGCTATCGTTTTACTTGTTGGACAGGCGTCTTTAGATGAATATCATTGACGTGTACGTTCTAGATTTTCTTCTCTTCCTTTTTTTTGCTTCAACTATGAACATTGTTAATTTTTTGTTTCAGTATCAGGATCTGATATACGTGTGGATACCGCAAAGAATTGTGGCAAGCTTTAAAAAATTCGCAATTTGCGAGAATCATTCAACCGAAGGAAAGTAATTGTGAAAATGGTACAGCAAAGGGAAGGACCAGGCCTTTTGAAGCAGGCCGCTATTCAAATCGGTGCTGGGGGTTCGGCAGGTTTTGTAGAAGTATGTATAATGCATCCGATGGATCTAGTCAAGACACGCTTTCAGCTACAAGTCAAACCCACAGCCGCAGACCCGACATATTATACTGGGATTGTGGATTGTATGAAAAAAATGTATGTGAGCGAAGGTTTCGGTGCTTATTGGAAGGGAATTATACCCCCCATCATTGTTGAAACACCGAAAAGAGCTGTGAAGGTGAGCAGATGACGCTATTTGTTGCGCTACTTATTTCAGCCTCACACTGATATTTAGATTTGTTGGAAGTAATCATTTATCAAAAACAAATGACTGTTTTTTTTTTCTATTAAGGAATCTATTCATATGTTTTGTAAAAACCCATTCTTTCTCGTAGTTTTTTACCTTCGAGCAGTACAAACAATTCTTCCTGTTTGGGGCGAGCAGTCCGACACCATTAGTAAGTTCCAAATATATTGATACTTGGTTTGCATGTAATACGTTACTTATTATCCAACTTTAAGCGGTATGTCTGACAATTTCAATCAGGTTCATAGGCTGTGAGAAATTTAATTGTTAACAATGAAACTCTAGGATTTTCATAGTTCTACTTAGCTTTGGATTTCTCTACCTACAGGACCAATGAAAATGGACATGGAAAGAATCTAACATGCTCAAACCCACTAAGATCCCTGAACCTTTCCACTTGAAAAGGTGTCCTGCTTATAAGTATGTTAGTTATCACAGATATGTGATTGTCATCAATTATGACTGTACTTAAATTGCTAATAATATGTTCATAAGGTTGGTCGAGGCAGAATTCAAGTCGAGTAATTCATGTTTTAGACATTTTCATGCGCTGGATTTTTTGCCGGGGTTACAGAGGGTGCATTGGTGAACCCTTTCGAAGTTATAAAGGTTCAGTTGCAATCAAATCGTAAGAAAATGAAGGAAAGCCCATCAACCATTTTAGTTACCAAGGAAATAATACGAACCAAAGGCTTGGGTTTAAATGGTCTGTATAAAGGCCTTAGTGCAACCGTTTTGAGGAATGCAGTTTTCAACTCCGTTTACTTTGGATTCTATCATTCTGTCAAAAGCTATATACCACTGAACAATGATCCTTGGCTGGAATTCTTTACAAAGGTGATCGTATAACAGACAATATTCACTTACCGTTTTTGCACTGTTATAGACTAGGCATAGCCATATTGAAAAATAAAATTTTGATGATTGATCTGTTTTTATCAATATAGGTTGGCATAGGATTTACTTCCGGAACTTTAGCATCGTGTTTAAATATTCCATTCGATGTCGCAAAAAGTCGCATACAAGGACCACAGCCCCAACCAGATAGAGTGAAATACAAAGGAACGTTTAGGACTATTGCCATAGTGTACCGTGAAGAGGGGTCTGTATTTCATTAGTTTATCTTTCATGTAAGGAACTGACGATGCATTTCCCCAACTGTAATAAAATACATGTTCAATATTACAGATTCCGAGCATTGTATAAAGGTTTGCTACCCAAAGTAGTGCGATTGGGACCTGGTGGAGCTATAATGCTTGTGGTCTATGATTACATGCATCACTTCCTCACACACAAATTCGCAAATTAAAAGGAATATTGAGGATTATGACCGTAAGAAATCAAAGTTTACCAAAGATTTCCTTTGTATGGATTGGCCACTCAAGCTTCGAGTGACTTGTTATTTTGCCTACGAGAATCATGTAGATTAAATTATTTCTCAGAGTAGTGGATCTGATTCATTTTATTCTACTTGAGCAAGATGATAGATAACTAATTTCTAGACCTGTGATTTAAGTGACGCATTTTCATTAAACATACTGTAACGTAACATTAAATATATCGGCTTTCAATATTTTGAAACTAACGGAGTAAAAAATATTTTACGATGTATATTAAGGATGCAGATAAAGAAACCGTGGATTTGAAGTGTCATTTAATACACATTATATTACAAGTGCTCCATACCATAAAAATTCATTACAACAAGCTTTAGCATAGACACAGATATTACAATTAATTCTATAACAAACCCCCGAGAGCTGTAAAAACGCTTACTTACATTCGTCTCGCAAATATTACATCAAAGGTGTCGTCTTACATGGGGATTACAAAATTTTTCCCAAAAGTTAAGTTGACTGCTTGTAATTATTGTATACTTGAACGACAGTTCAATTTTGGGAAAATATTACAAAAGTACGTAAAGTTTGAGATAAAACAAGACGACTCCTTCTGTGCAAATGTTGCCGGACAATTTTACTTCATACTGCAGCAAGCTCCATTTTCACTCAATGGTTGTAGAAGGGTGTAGCTGAAACTCAAATCACCAATCGATGAAAAATATACTGTTGAATATTGATTACCTTTAGCCATTTGGAATTACAATATATTCTCATGTTTATAAAAATTGTAAATGGGCAAGTCTCGTGTTGCCAAGTTTCAAAATTTTACGCAATGAAAAAAAAAAAAAAATGTTCTTATCAGCGTTTTATACACATAATATTCAGGATACTGAGCGTTTATGATAATAATAACAATAAGCAATTCTTTTAAAATGAAGTTATCAATGCAGTCGGCACTGTGCAGTGAGAGTACTCAAGAGGCAATGTACGTTAGATTGTTCGGTTTCTCTACAATGTACATTAGGTTTGTATTTTCATGCTTTTCAGATAGCAGAAAGTTAATTAATTTGCATTGTTTTTTTTTTAAATACTTGTCAAGTTTTTATAATCTTAAGTATGTTTAGTTTTACATAAGAATCATGTCGATACTCATACTCAACCTGTGGACATGTTGAAATTAATTCAATACTCAATAGGTCCAACCGCAGCTCCGATAATCCAAACTTGTTATGCATGGACTGTAACCAATCCCAAATAATGAATGATGCAAATCGGACACAAAATATCAGACTAGCGAGGCATAGGCCAGTTGAAACCATAACAATTTGTTAGTGTACGGAAATGGTTATGAAAGCATAAAATTGGTAGTGTCAAATCTTTGCACGTTGAATGAAATTTTTCTGCTTCAAATCTTCAACGAATATATTTCAGTAGTATACTCATCATTTTTCAAGTTTCTTAATAATGCTCAGTTTGAACTGGCAAACTACGCCTCGCTAGAAAATTGCATCGACGCCCACCTTTTAATAATTTCCCCAACAGCCGTGTGAACTCTGCCAAGCCACTGTTCTGCAAAAGTAAACATTTTTTACACTCTCGGAGGAAGATTATAGCGTACAACTAGAATTAATTCTATCCGGCGAAATATAAAGTTAGTTCCGTAAAATTTACTGAAGTATTTACACAAAAACAATATGCCAAACAACAGATTTCTTATGTTACGATGTTGTACTTATATTTTATGATATTAACTTGACAGTTATATTATTTTTTAATGTCAATTGTCTTGTTTTGTTGTTACTGCTTTCTGAACAAGCAATAGCAAAATGCTCAGTAATTAATAATAACATTCTACTTCTAGGTACTGATACAAAATTGAAAACAAAAAAGCATGTAACATATATCAGTCCAACTGATCGGGTCGATATTTTATAGTATGACCTTTCAACTATACATCTTGAAATTGATAGTTTCTTCATATACCCATGGATTTCTCATTGAATTAGAGAAATTTAATATCTGGTTTTCGAACGAATATATCACTTTTGGATATTGGTTTTTAGTCTTGACGATCCAGCAAGTTAGTGAGAATAACTTGTCATGACATATTATTCACTCCGACATCGAGTTCAGACTATTCATATGACAAATAGAGCAAAATTCCAGAGAAACTTTTTTAGAATTCACGTGTAAGCAGATACCAGCGTCTTTAAACTCCTCAAGTATGTTTGAGTCGTCGTACAGATTAGTTAAAGTATCCACATTATTTGAGGTGTTGTTTAAAATTTCATCAAAATTTGTGAAATTATCATAAACATTTCCACTCAAGCTTGACCATCCAGATGCATCTGTATTTGACACATCGACGTCGATTAATTCATCCAAATTACTTAGAGGTGAAGTTAAAGAAGCTTGTTTCTCAAAACCCAGTAAAATATCATCGCCAAATATTGAACCATTACAACTTTCTATGTTTTCATGATTTTCATCCCCGCTTATGTCTCCGTGATTAGACTTAGGAGATACAACTCTTTGAGTCGTAGGAATAGTGTAAGTGTGATCAAGTTCTGAATTTGATAGTACATCATTTGTAGATAATTGAGTTTTTGTAATGCCTTGTAGTAACCGTTGGTTTTTTCCAGGTGTACAATTTGCATTTGCTGCTAATTGTTCCAGAGTCGACTTACTGCCGAGCGACATTTCTCGCCCACTTTTGGAATCTCTATTAATCGACGCTTTGCTTAGTCCTTCGTTCATTGATTGCAACAACGCTGTAATGTTGGTCTTGTTTTTCAAGAGGCATCTGAGATAAGTGACTTCGCCCTTTAATTTCTTTATGTCAATATCCTGTTTCTGTATGACGTTAACCAAACTTTTACTCTTTTGCTGATAAAACGAAAGTTTATTTTCTACCTGTTCCAAGTGTTTCTTCTTCCGTATTCTGTTTTCTCTGGCTGCTTGAGCGTTCTTGTTCATACACGGCCTCTTCGAATGGCTCCGGCCGCCTCTCATCGTCACGTCCAACGAGCTCGACAACCTGTCCGCCTTTTTCAATGTTTTACAATTATCTTCGTCGTAATCGTCAAACTTCTCGTTACTTGAGTACGAATGCTTATACCTCCTGCGCCGGTAATCTTCGTCCGAAGAACTTTCGCTCGCGATATCGTAACGTTTTCCCGACGACATTTTGGTCCGCCCAAAAACTATGTATATTTATTGCGCCCAGGGAATATTTATTCCAGAATATGACAAATAGCTAGAAATTTTTTCTAACAATTCTCCCAAATACTAGTGTAATGTGATTCTGACGTTTAATCGTCATGAAAATGAAATTACTTCGAACTAAATTGACATTTTAACCGGCTTATAATGGAAAAACAGCAGGATCCTACTACGTTCGTAATTGGACAGACAGGACAGACATATTTGCTATAATGCTGACCTCTGTTCCAGCAGGCCTGACATTGACCCAATACACCCTATATAATGGGGAAATTTCGTTTTACAGTTGGCAACGCAATGTGGCTGTCTTCACTTCGTGGAATTCAAATGTTATGGAATATACTAGATATTTGCATTAGTGCGATTAGTGTTATGCCAATCGCTCTTACTGCTGAGTATGTAAATGAATCTGTAATTTTCAGTATGATTTTCGCGGAACCTTCAGGTCAGGCGACAACGCTTGAGGGAACAAGCATAGATACGTCGACGTCATCGATTTAAAGGCTGTAAATCTGCTGGATCACCGATCAGATCAATTGTCAATCACAATTTTTCCATTCCATTTTCGCCGGCGACAGGTAAGGAAAATGTGCTAAATTATTTTTGCCGTTGGTTTGGAAAAGTGCATACAGGGTTTGCCTGTCGTAAGGCGCTAATATTTCAGTCTTCTCATTTCTGGACCTTTTTTACTGACCGAAGATGTCTTTGGAAATTCTTATACACCGCAATTATTACATTTTACTGCAATAGATTGTTTCAGTAGAAATTGGTACTACCCATGGACATTTTTTCGCATGTAATCGGTATTTATAGCGTGATTGTAATCTTGGCTTTTTTTCACTAATAAATTTACTTGGTATAACGAGTGAACTTGTGAATGCCACTAAGCGTTGGTAATTCGAAAAGAGGAGGTTGCCAGCTGTGCAAGCAACACATTTTCTATCGTCTCACTTATAAAAATAAAAGAAATTAAACACATAGGTAGCATATGGTTTTGATAATTTTCTTCACAAACTATAATGAAACTAATATAAAGCGTTTGACAAATAATGTTTTTAATTAAATCCAAGTTTTGTTAAATAAAACAGAGTAATAATGATCTCCCTTAAATGGTAATCACAAATTATAAAATTAAAAATATCTAAATTCTGTACAGAAAATGATGAATATTGAAAAATGCATAAGCTAATAGCAAAATTGCTGAATCAACTCTACAAGTCTAACCAATTCTAAAATTTTAGAATTGAATTTGCATTAAATCTCGTTTAACAAACGTAATAGTCCGATCTTGAAGATGGTTTTATATTTCTAGAATAATCCAAATTTCACGAAATCAAGTTTCTTCTATCAGCTATATGTGGACGATAAACAATGCTATTAAAAAATTTTGATCGTCGCGATCATGGAGGAAGTCAGATTAATAATAAGTCTTAATTGGGTAAATAGTGCTCATTTCCATAAGGAATTGACAAGTAGTTGCAATAGATTGTAATCGCGAATCTTGCATCTTCCTGTGGTTTTGAAACAAAAAATCAAAAAATATTCTGTAATTTGCTATACAAGTCCGAAAAAATGATGTCAAAAGATATGGTTAAGGGTGGAAAAAAACCATCATTGAAGAAGTGCATAAAATTTGTTGGTCAGACAAAGCAAGTTTTTACTTGACAAAGCTATATAAAAAGAGTGAAATTAGAAACAATTGATTTGATGTCAGGAAGTAGAAACGCGGTGGATTAACGACTGCCAACAGTAATATACGGTTCCGCTTGTAGTTTGTTACAAAATTTATGCGGACTTGTGCAATAGAATTTTCCTATTTTGACAGTAAATATAATACTAGTGAATATGATCAATTTCTTAATAAATACTTGCAGAATTCTATTGCACGTCACTTCCACATGAACTGGAACTGAATATATTTTAGAGGAAATATGTTAAGATTACTGTGAGCAATTTAGGTATTAGTCTCTTACAAGATATTGAATTCTGACTATAATTTTATCCTCATATTATTATATTATGCTCGATACTTATACAAGCCAAGTATCCAAGTATTTACACTCCATAAATGGGAAACGAAGAAAGCTCATCAACAATGAAAGAAATAGTAAGTCATTAGTACATTTTGCCTCAGACTCCAAGTCTGCTGAAGACCCCTGGCTTCACGAGTCTTTTCACGGTTGCAGTCTTGTTAAACGTTACTTGCTTTACTGGTGACAATTTTGTCACACCAAGGCGGGCTTTTGCAGGCAAAGCGGATGCTTGCTGCGAGGCTAGAGAATAAAATGAAAAAATCATTATCCAATTCCCTGATGAACGAAAGTAATTCAAAGAAATGAGTATAGGACACGTAATTACCCAGTTTGCTTGAAGTAGCGAGCTTTCGGATGACTTTCGTAGTGGTAGGTGAGGGGTTATTGATGGTGATTTTCTTATTGACTCGTACCAACTGCTTTGCTTTGCCAAGAACAATTTTTTGTTTTTTCTCTTGGTCAGCTCGCATGGTGCCACCGGTAGGCTTTGAGGCCATCTTGACCACCTTCGTCGTTGTTAGGATTGTATTTCCCAGTCTGGTTGAAGAATTTTTCAAGATGCCAGGTGTCGCAGTGCTGCTTGTACCATTCTTCAGAATTCCAACGTAAGGTAGCTGCTCTTTTTTACCGTCTTTATCTCCCAGCCTGTTAAAAACACTCGAATTTCTTTTGAACACCTCTTTTCCTAATCCTGTAACGTTAAAGGTAGGTGTTGCCGTTTCTGCAAGGTTTGTCGTACTGGTAACCGAACTATCGCCAAGGCGATCAAACACTGTCCTTTTTTGTTCCAAAACTTTTTTCAATATCTTGCGACTTCTCAGTGTTGTGCCTTTAGGCATTATTACTTTATACCCAACCTCATCTTCAGGTGCAATTTTTTTTGGATTATTATTATCCCAGTCTTCGTCGCTAGCTTCGCTCTCATAATCGTCGGAACACGAATCTAATTTTCTTTTAAGAGATACTTGGGATTTTGGCCTTTCAATAACACGCGATACAACTTTAGCAGCTACAGGTTTCTTTTTAGCCATATCTGACGAGGTCGTTGCTGCATTGGCTGTGTTTTTCATTACCTTTGTAGTGTTTTCTGGTTCTGTTTTGACTTTACCAGGTGTGGCACTTCTGGTTACCATTTTAATAGCTGGCTTTTTTAATACAGGCTTAGCTGTAATCTTTGACACTATCGAACCTTCAGAATCTACCAGAAATTTTTCACACGTAGTCTCCTCGACGACTTTTTTTGCATATCGCAAGATCGCTATCATATCTCCCATCAAAGTTATCCCCATCTCTTTCAGACTCGGCTTATCAAGTTCCGGCAACATGTCCGGATGGATACGATTGTTCGAAAATACAACCGCATGTTTGGTTGCGACATCTTGAGGGAAACCAGCTCCGATGAAGAACTTTACCCAGTATGCTGCGAACAGAGTGAAATTAAACTTTAGTTTACACCGCTCATTTATAAACTGAGGTAAAAGGGAAGTTGGAGGATAATTCTTCTCTTCCTAACCTCTAAGTAATACACAACACGGCGTATGCTGGATTGTGCGACACGTCAATATTCATAATCGAAATTTAATTCAATTACCAGAGTTCCATGGTCATTCGAATAAGATGAGACGGTCACGTTGCTGTCTTATTTGTAAATCGTTTCAAAAAGATGCAAGAAGAAAGTTGGAATGAAAACTGTACGAAGGGCATATGTTTTTTCAAACAATAATCACAGCGTAGACGATTGGTTTGAGGGAAATTCTTTTGATCGATAAAAAAATTTCTATCTTTACAAACGGGACGAAAAAGAGAAAGGTCCAGCGGATTATCTGTATGGAAATAAACAAATACGAACCTGACAGGGACACGGCCATTTTGTAAATCGCACCCAACGGCCGTGGATGCATGCAGACTACACAAGGGCATGAACTCGATGTAAACAAATAGCTGCCTGAACAAAGATGGCGCTGGTGTTCCTTGTGCAACGAAGACAGGGAAGGGAGTAATTGCAATGTCATCGATTAGTCGATCTTGAGCATCCCTGCAGCCATAGTGGTACAAAAATAAACTTAACGTGAACGATTACCGTGACAAGTTTTGTCAATTCCTCCATTTGAGTTCGCGCTCCTTGCCTAGCATCCAAGGGTGGCCGAATCGGTAAGCTCGCCATCATTTTCGAAACGCTTCGATTGTTCGAATCGAGGATCGATTCCACGCTGCCGGCACTCGCTAATCCATCTCGTACCAACCGCGCAGCACACTCTGACAATCGCCTGCATTTGTGTATTCCGGCGATGGGGGGCGGGTTGATTTTTCGTAAGCTTCCCGCGGCTTCAGCAGAATTATTTTCGGTACGCGTGGGTGAGGGAGGTACACCTCGATAGGCTTTTACCCTGAGTTATTTTCGACACCTTCGCGCCGATATTCCCCGGCGCTGTTAAAGTGGAGAGGGGTTTCGGCGAGTAGGAAGAAAAAAAAGAAATAAGACCAGTCCACCGAGATTCGAGGAGTCAAGTCTTCTAGAGATACCAGGGACAGGGATTCGAGCCGGCGTGTGTCGTGCGTGCGTTTGTGTGTGTGTGTGTGTGCGTCAGATACTTATTACCCGCGGTATCCTCCGGTGGTGGGGTTCTCATCACTCGGCTACGGCGGCAGCGGCGGCAAAGGAGGTTAGAGTGGGGATAAGTTTTGTCAAGCAGTGGTCCGATTGTCAGATTCTAGGCAGAGGGGTCAGCGCGAGGGCAAACGACGACACGAAAGGTTTTCTGGGCTTGGCGGGTACGTTTTGAGCCGCCTATTTGTTTTGGTCACAAGTTATTCTCGTACGTAGCGTTACGATTATCATTATTTTCATTTTTATTTATTTATTTTTTATTTTTTTTTTTTATTCCTGCATTCTTCCTTTCCATTATTATTTTCTTTCAACGTTTTATTATACCGCTCGTTGGCTCGTTCTCTTCTTCCCTCTCTTTTTTTTTTTTTCTTCTTTTTCTACTTTCACTGTCGAAGTTCTTTCGTAGTTTAGCGACGACGACGACGACGACGACGACGAGTCATATTGCCGCGAGAGCGAGAAGAGAACGAGTATCGGTAGTTCGCTTCAATCGCACGAACGTCCGTTCGGTTTCCCATTATTTATTATCGGATATAAAGTGAAAAGTATCATCATCGTCCTCATCTTCCTCGTCGTGCATCATCATCGTCATCTTCATCTTCTTCACCCACGTTTACCTTTGAAGGGGTGTCAAGAATGAACGACATGGAGGCATACGGGGATGGGTACATGGAACCCGAGGAGGAGTGGGAACGCGAGGGTCTCTTGGACCCGGCCTGGGAGAAGCAGCAGAAAAAAGTGAGTCAATCAAATTCCAACCTTAGATCAATCCGTACTATCTACTGTTTTTTCTTTCTTGCTTTTCTCTTTGCTTCCTCTCTCGCGATCAGCCACCGCGTAAGTTTGCTTCGCCTAGATAGAGAGGGGGAGAGATATATATATATATATATATATATATTATAGATAGATTACTTACCTATGTAGCAGAGATATCTCGTCGAACTAGGAAGAGAGGAACGTTCGTCTGTAGTATACAACGTATGTATGTACCACCTATGTACATACACCGCCACCGCATTCCTCTGCTCCTTGCCCGTTGCTTCGACGCCGCGGCCTCACCCGTATTTTTCTCGCTTGCGACACCGCGATTCGAGCTGCCCAAAGCGGTGAACCTTCGTCGGCGTTTACTTTTCCTCTTAAACGATCCATCCGGGGGCTGATCCGTCGCGTTTTCCGTCGTTACGTCAAACCGAAGCCGCGAACACCTAGGTTCACGGATTCCTCCGCCCCCCCCCCCCCCCCCCCCCCCCATCACTTTGCCATCCCTCTTCCTCATTCACCTTATTATTCTTGTTCTTATTTTTCTTTTCATTGCAACGCATTCAGCATTGTCCCGTTCACCTCACCTCGGTCTACTTTAAATCCATTCCGTTTCCGACCCCCCGTCGTTTCGCACCAGGTATATTATTATACCTATCTATCTACGTACACACATGCGATGCATGCACACAACAGCTTGTGTAACTTCAAGGGAACTCCACTTTATCGTTGGCCTAGGTCGGATTAGGCCGTGTGGTTATTTCCTTATTTGCGCTTTTCTCGTGCTTATCCTCGTTTGTTACGTTTCCGTATATGACATCCATTTCAGGGAAGGGTTCTTACGATTGGTCGTACGAGTATGTAGAATAATTATATGTATATCTTGGGAAATTAAAACTTGACATTCTAACTCGTTTCTATTACTGTTACTAGTACTACCACTACTACTACTATATCTACTTTTACACGATTACCAATCGATCGGGAAAAAACAACCGCGGACGACGGTTTCTATCGGTTTATATTATTCGTTTGCTGTCCTATAGAAAATCGTACTAGTTTCCTTTTTTTCGGTAAAAATTTTGGCAGTCGGTCAAAAGTTTCTTCCACGTCTATGCGGAATAGACCTTCAGATTATATTTTTGGATTTTATGACAGAAATAATCCTGCCTTGACTCACGATCAGAGATGGAATGCTTGCGCTCGGTTTCGTTTAACTAAATGTGCCGGCGGTTTGATGAAATTAAAAGTACATAAATACTCGAGGAAAAATTCATTTGAACACTGCACGTTCGATTACGATGATACTCTTGAAACGCGCAAGTTTACATGCTATACATTTTTCTTGTACGTTTTACTCGGAGTTCCGAGAGAGAGAAAAGCTTCAAATGAAGACAATGATGTAACACTGGGTTAAGAAAACAAAAGTTAAGAAAAAAAAAAAAGTAATCAATCACACATCTGTGTAAACACGGTAAACGGGCGTTCCGCCGTTTATTTTATAAACGATCCGTGTAATTAATGCGTGAATACGGCGTTGAATAACTTCTGGTTCGGAAGCACTTCATCATACTGAAATTATATATAGCGAAGAAATTTTCAAATATTCGTACATACGTGCATACTCAATTCCTTACGGCACTTTTACGTCTTCCGTCTTTGTTCAAAGGTCGGCTATGCAATCGGTCCAAAGGTCGTAAGTACTACTGACATTAGAGAATCTCGTACAATTTTCACCCGCTTTATTATAACTCGTAATAAACGTGCACGTTACTCGGCCACTCGTAAACGTACAACAAATAATTATTCTTTTGTTAATACGATATGACGATGATGAAGTTTGATGCAGATTCATCGCGATCTTTTGACGATTCAAACGTTACTATATGTATATTGTTATAATTGTTGGGTTTCAACGGAATTTCTTATTCAATGGAATATTTATGTATATCCGTAAAATATTTCAATCCGCGATTTGCATTCCTTACAACGGCTGTTGTTGTCACACTTCTGTATCCGCTTGGTGGTTTTACTACATAATCACGTCGTACATCATTCATCCTGCTTCCTCACAAGCAAGAACTTACAGAGAGAGCAAGTAGGTTATTTAAAAGTTCCAAGAAGAAATTACCGCACCGATAGTTCGTTAACGTGGTGCTCAAATCCTAGAAGTTACATCGGATGAAATGTTTCCAATATTTTTCTTCATTCCTTACCGCGATTGTTGATACGATCATAGTTATGAGATCAGATCACCGCTAAATTATTCCGTTTATAAGAAGTTTATAAAAAATTTATGTTGACCACCTTTCTAGTTTCTCCCACGAATAAATTGAACACAATTATTTCCCATCTCTGCTTGCTATCAGTGAAATTTTATCCCAATAGAACGCGTATCGTGTCAAAAAAGAACTTTTCATCACTGTAATTTATACTAAATTGACTTTAATGATACTAATGGACGTATCGCCAAATTCGCATTATTTTCTATCCCATCGTACTTCTGGCATTTTTGGAACACATGAGTAATAAAATTATCAGCGAGTCTTTTAGTGCATTCCGTAGTTTAACGCTGCAGGGTATTATTTTCTAGGAAAAACAAGTCGCGTGACCGTTAAATAAATTGTCGTCAACAGGCAACAGTCGTATTGTATTAAACCTGTAGAAGTTCGGTACAATGTATATCTATACCTATAACAATAAACGATCACGCCGCGCAATTGGTTTAATTACATATTTAACCAATTTCTCTCAACCGTGACAGATGATATTCAATTATGCACATATACATACATCGATTACTGAGGACGCGGTGAAGAAAAAACAGAGAGAGAGAGAGAGATAAAGAGAAGTTTTTATCTTGGGAACTTGAAGGGAGAGATAGAAAAAGAGAAGGAGTAGAGAGGAGGCGAGATCACGTTTAACTCGTTTCCCGTTTTACGAATATTTCGCCGCTTACTGTAGACAAAAAACGTCGACGTCCGAGAAGCAGCGGGTAATATATACATATACATATATACATATATATTTCCGTGAAGAATGTTATTTTTAATTGATTTTTTTTTTTAATCCCGAATCATTGACCTTTCGAACGGTTGAACGGCTTGCCTTCAAACCGGCCGTCGGCCAATATCGAAATTAAATCAGGTTCTGCCGTGTATGACCCACTCTACAAAGGCAAAGAAAAATATATATATTCATATATATATATCACGCAGCGATTAATTGTTGTCCGATTCCACGTCTATCGGTGTGTTTGATATAACCGATCGTGTTTGCAGATTTTCTTGAGGAAAATCTATTTTCGTACAACCGTATGTGTAATTTGTCAGCGATAAATAGCGATGCACGAATACTTTGAGAGAGAAAGAGATATTTTATAACACACACACACACGGAAATAGCGATCAGCGGATTGCTTGCTGCCGGTGCTCGATGATCATTTGAAACAGTTTTCACACGTGTTTTTTTTTTTTTTTTTGCCTCTTAATCTAACACATTACGTACCAAACTGCACGTGTAGTTCTTAACATATGAATATTATACACAAATTTACGATGCATGTATAGGTATATATGCCGTATATTCGATGCGTTTTAAATAGCTTGAAAATAAAAAAAAAGAACTACTCTGCGCGGGTTGATCGATAAAGCGTCGAAGACTCTTAATCTCCTCAAAAAATTTTCTCTCTCGCTCTTCCTGTCTCTTTTTTTTCTTTTTTTTTTTTTACAAAGTTTCCTCAGGATCACTGCCCGAGACGGCACGTGTGAATCTGCTCGTCGAAAGTCGAGAAACACCAGGAACGAGTAGAGCAGTCTCGTATTATAGCTGTTCAGTGAACGTTGCCAAATAAAGTGTCCCTGCAAATACTCAATATTTCGTACAACGCGTAATTATATCGACACCACGAGTCTTCGAACGGTTATAAATATTTCTTTGTACAAACGACGTCGTAATTCGTTACCACGTATTACCGATAATGTTTTATTATATTTTATCATATAATTGTAGATATATGTATATTTATGTATATTTATGTATAAAACACGTACCACACTGTTCTCACTTCTATCCATTTCTCAATCGTTGAGAATTTTATATTCGCAAACACATGCGATTCTTTTCTATTAAATTGGGTCAGAACAATATGTCAACCAGGACAATATCAATGTTGTTTCGCTCCGGTTTATTCGAGGGAAAGAACAGAAGAAAAAAAATGAAAAGAAGTAAGAAGTAAGAAAACTTTCTGCTAACTCGTACACAAATTCAAAGCACTGGGTGCACCAAGCGTTTATTACATGCTGCTTTAATACTTTACTGCAGAAATATACATATAGTTGCAGGGTCGGTAGATTAATTTGAGCATGATGCCGGGCTATCAGTATTATCCGACTACAAAGTTGTGCAAATAATTTAGACGCCACTATCGAACGATTTGATATACGTAATACCTGGATGTATAAAAAAAATATTTTGTTATGCGGAATCATGACGCGAATCATCGCGCAATATATTTAATTAAAAACGTCAATGAATGGTGTAATAATTAAGTAGTCGAGGTTTAGTGTACCTATATTTTAGACGATCCGCTATCGTTTCACGTGTTTATTATGTGTCTCTATTATACAGACCGTATATGAAGCCTGATCTGCTGACTGGGCCATATTATGCATGGATGTATGTAATAATATTGAACCGAGTCTCAAGTTTCAATATAACACGAACTATACCTGATCGTATTCACGTTTTATGCGTGACATATATATATATTACATGGACAGATTTAGCTGTACCTGCAAACGAAGAGTAATTTTCATCTAATAATAAAATATATATACATACACGTATATATATACATATAAAATAAAATATATATATATACATATATATGTGTGTATGTGTGCGTGCACGATGTATATAATGTATAAAATTATTTTCCATGTGAAATTGGAATTTCATAGAAAAAAAAGCAAACGAATCATTCGCCGTTAAATATACCTATATGCTAATCTTTTCATAAACTGGAAGTTACGCAGAGTTTTTACGTAGCTATCGTATGCGTATGTACATATACATAAGTTAAAAAATATAGATATATAACTTCACCCGTTTTCCGAACTGGTTGTAGAAAAATGATGAGACCTCTAATTATACGGCTATATAATATCACGTTCCACGATGTTTAGTGAAAAACACGTTACATGTACATATACATATATGGAGAATATCTCTAAGATCGAGTATATTTATAAGGTTTAAGATTGCGGGATGAGAGGTACTTCTAAGTAATGGGAACAACCGCTACACTTGGATTTATATTACGCGAAAGTGGTTGTGACTTGTGATGTATTATAATCATGTGTTTTACATGGATACGTCCATTTTTCTTCGTATATTTATGAAATGACGCGTACTTGCAATTTGCATGCGTGCATGCTCACACTTGACTCAAGCTTATTAGGTATACACGTCACCAAAATCCCGGTAAAGGGAAATCGTATCATTTTCTGTCGTTGAACGATCAAATTAGGAAATCTGAAATCGGAATCAGACGTGCCTCAAGTTGGTGTAACGTTTATGTATCGAAACGTTGAAATTAAAATTACTACTTTGTACTATTTTCAAAATGTCAGTTCGTTGATGCTGTATCAACAGTTTATGAAATTTCAACTAATCTTAAAGTTGCAAAATAACGACTTTTTACAAAAATGCATCGTTACATTGACGTTGACACTAAAGACAACTTCCCAACTTGCATAGTTTTCGAGGTATTTCGGTTAATAAAGTATTTGAATAATTCGAATCGGAGATTAGTCAGCTTTTAGAATTCTGCTACCGTGTTCCGGTTTCACGAGGCTTCGTTTAAGGCTAAACACAAACCTTTTAAGGGGTACGTAAGAAAGAAAGGAAAATAAAGAAAATTGAAAAAGAAAAACCACGCCAATCGACATACATACGAAAAGTTAACGTGTACTGCAATTATTATTATTATTATTATACCGAATGGTCTTATCGCCGCCGGTTGACGATTCGCGTGAGCTTTTCAATTCGTGACAATCGTGACCGTGCGAGATATTGTAATTCGTTTATACACGTGTATGTGTGTGTGTGTGGATGTATGTATGTATGTATCCATGTGCTGGATAGCCACAGCATGAGTAATGCGAATATTATATCTTTTTGCGGAAGTATTCGAGTATAAGCATCGCGGTGATGTTTCGCGGAAATCGCGTGCACATCATCGTATTTACGGTGTACGAAGTGATGAAAGAGAAATTCGAAGAGCATGCAATGGTGGGCATATAAGGTACGAGCAAGATTCAAAGGCAATCTTTGTACAGACAAAATTTTAACCACGCATTATTGTTAGTAATATTCAAATGAAACTATTAGATATTCCTGTCTTTTTTTTATTCCGTTTCTAATGCAGAGTGCAGATGCAGCAGCTGAGTGTGCTTTTATATTTCGTAACAATTGACGTTGTAAATCACGTGCCGACATTTGCGCGCCTGGGTATATATGGGCTAACCTTTTCCGGCAAAGGCGTAAAAAATTTGTCTCTTGAGTTTTGGACCAAATATGAGGCTAACAAAACGCCAAAGATTAATTAAATTTTATGAAATATTTTTCATCGAACATGATTTTAAACCAGGAAATAGTTACGCAATTTTATTTATAAAAATAAACACTGGATTGTGTTATATAGGAAAGGAAAGTATGCAGAGATTATCAGAAAATTGATTACACATTTCAGATTTGGAAAATTATTATTGTTGCATAACTTGAACGTTGTTATACAGGTTGATCGAAACAGGTATTCGAAACTTTGGAGAATAATCTTTACGCAATACCGGATGGCGATAATCGAATGCGATAAGCTCGAGAGGCGACAAGCTGTGTAATACTAGTTCTAAAAATCGAAGAAATTGTGTAAAAATAACATCAAAGAAAATAATCGCCCACACGTGACGGAATCGAGTCTCACTAAGTATATATATATATACTAAGTATATATACATATATTTTTTAATCGTTTCTTTTCCCCCGATCGTCTAATTTTAGGATTATTTACACGCATTGTATCATAAATCACGACCGAATGACGAATGACCGAAGAGGAGAGAAAGGTTTTCTTGTACACTTTCCGATCGATCTGTGATTCACGCTAATATGTCATTGTATGTGTATGTATTATAGTAATCGCTGCAGTTGTTACAAGAGTTATGAAACGAGACGGTGGGGCAGGGTTGAAATTCCGAATTTGAAAAGATCCGAATTTTTTAGTGGCGAAACTTGAGGTAAAGAACTCAAACTTATTGTTAGACGGAACGTCAAAGTTTCGTAAATGCAAAATTTCGAAAGGATACAATGCCGGACAAGGGCGTGAATCCGACAAGTCAAAGTTCCGAAAATGCGAAAATGAGAAAATTATCCCGAATTATCGAAGATTTCCAGCTCCGTTAATTTCTGGCTTGGTGAAATTTAACCACTTTGATCTTTGTTTGTTTTGAATTTTCTATACTTTTACGTTCGGAATCCTGATCATTCCGATTTTCGGTTTTACCGATTTTTCACACCGACTCGTTGAGCAAACTACGCTGTGTGAGTATATTTTAATTTTCGGAATTTCACTCCATCGAGACTTTATTTTTAGGCACTTTCGGATCTTTACAAATTCGGAACTTGAACCCCGACCCGAGACGGTTGGCGAAATTCTTCCCTGTTTTTAGCTGCAGATTGTATTTTACGTTAAATTCAAGTCGTACGGCATACATATATGTGTATACATAAGCAGCGACAAGGGAGCGAACGAATTAGACGTGGATGATTATTATGGCTTCGCGCCAAAGCCTCATCGCGCCCACAATCCGCCGCGCCTGTCTGCCCGCAGCGGATTGGCCGCAGGGAACAGTATTTCGGTATAACACGCGAGCTCTGTAACCGTTTACGTAAAATGATGCGTGTTCTTTCACCGAGAATCAGCTGTGGTGGAAGAAATTGCAGAGAACGCGGTTCGAGCCCTTAAAAGCGTCATTCCGTCCGCCGACCGACCGACGTCATCGCCATTGACCGATTACACAACGTAACATTTTTTCCCATTCTTTACTCCCGTTTGGTTTCTCCATATTTTACAGATGTTTTTACTCGTCGACGGAATTGCAACGCGTTTCAGGGTGGCCGACGACGTCGTCGCGTCGCGTTGCGTTGCGTCACCAGGCCTAAAACCGGGGTCTAAAAGTGACGACTAACAAAAATATCTTTCAACGTCACCTCTCTTTCTCTCTCTCTCTCTCTCTCTCTCTCTCTCTCTCTCTCTCTCTCTCTCTCTCTCTCTCTCATTCTCTTTTTATATTTCTCTCTCCCTCTATGGCTCGTAATTTTTTGGGTAAACAGACTGCAATCATCCAAAAAAATACACACAAACACACATATATTTGTTGTTTTCAAACGATTTACAATATACTTTGTATAATGATGTGAATTATTTTTTATTTCTTTACAAAATTATCACTACTTTCCCCATCGTCATGATATTCCGCATCTTGTACAGTTTTTCTTGACACTCGATATTTGACTCATCGATCTCACAAAGATAATTATTCTTGTAATGTACTGTACCCGTGTAAACTGTAAACTTCCCAACGGGGAAGTTGCCTTCCTTTCATCGGGGGACACGGACTCGTGGCAGGGTGCACCTGCAATTTTATACATACGACAGGTGGTTTTTTTTTTTCTTCTTTTTTGTTTTTTGCACCGGGCATAACACACCTAACAATATGTATGTACATATATAAGGTTACACACGTTGAATTTCAACGATTTTACAATTCTTCCTGAATATAGATATATAAGTTGCAGGCAACGCCGTGCTTCTTCCTTATACACCATTTCGATTTTGTATTGTATAATACGTATATTTCAGTACATTGCATCAAATACAAGTAAACTTTGTGCTTTTTCCGAAATAAAGTAAATTTTTTCCAACGCCTGGTCACCGAATGTCCGTGTTACAGTTAGATGTATAAACCTATGAAAGGTTTTACAATCGTCGCTGCTATTACGTCAACGTGTTTGCGAGCGTTAATTTCTACAAATATATCAGTCGCGATGTTATACGTTACACACGCACACACACGCACGCACGCACGCACGCACACGCACACACACACACACACGTATATGCGGTACTTTAATTAGTCTAAAACGATCGATTCATTGGACGGCATATTTTCTTTTTATGCTTCTCTACACACGCAGCGTAACGCTGTCGCTGGATCGTTATCGATCTATTGTTAAATATCGTTTATTGGATTCACGCATGATATTAAAAGTTTAGAATAAAATCTAATGTATCGGAATACGATTTCAAATTCAATTTATAATACATATATCTCGATTCTACGTTTACTGATAACCAGATTAACTATCCAATACGTGTTTACGTCGGATGAATCGATAAAACGTTTGTTTCAGGGGGGGGGGGATTCTCCATTAGTTGATCAATACGCGATCAGTATTGAGACACAACAACGTTGAACGATAATTTACCTCGAATAGGTATACCTGTAAGCATAATATAGCATGAGTCGGTGATTTGTAGAATTTATATTTCTTATCGTTGTACAGTTATGAGGTTATGTAGGCATACATATCGTTGATGCATCTGTATATAACGATTTCCTAACGACCATTCGGTCGTGACTCAGAACGCATTCTACGCATAATATGATATTTTTTTTCTCTTCGCTTGTTTTGTCTCCCCACTGCGAAAGATATATTTCACTAAAAAAACAATTATAAGATATATTTTCGTACGTTAGAAATTTTTCTAATCCATATTTATACGATTTACTACCACTATTAGTACTAAAAGGTACTTTGGTACGTATGTAGTAGTATAGGTTAAGTATGTAGAATTTGCGCGCTCCGGGAAAACGGAAATTATCATCAGGTAGACGGATGGTTTTGAAACGGTTGCTACAGCGGGAGAAGTCGATGTTTTACAAATAGATCGTAGCTCGGATTGAGGGTTAGGGTGGCCCATGTCCAATTTTGGCCCGCCGCCGCGTTACGCTGCCCGTATTAAGTTTCACGCAATATTTTTCTTCGCATGAGAGTAAGGAAGAGAGAAAAAAAAATTTTAAAAAGAAAAGAAAAAAAAAGAAGAATAAAATTGAAATTAAAATAAAAGGAAAAAAAAAACCATCCATTCTTAGACGCGCAAACGGCTCACAGATCTACTTGATTCGACCTTTTTTTTTGCATTCTACGTAATATCAAATGTTAAGGAAAAAATAAAACTACGACGGATGCGTAAATTCGAAGAAAAGAAACAATTTTTACATTTGTTCATGTTGTGGTTGTCAATTATCATAATGCTGTTACGCCTGTTATTCGTCCTGCCAATTATAGAATCGTAAACGTTTGCTAAGTAGCGTAATAACTGATACTCTGATATAACAATTATATTCTAATCTTTTCTGTGCAATAAAGTTGCACACTGTGCAGGATTATTGGTATAACGTATAGATTGGAATTTATGACAGAATTAAAGTTATTGTTGAAATCGTATTGAAATACTCTTCTGCAGCTTACGACTTGCTCAAATCTGATTTTCTGAAGAAAGTGGTAATTGCGCTTTTAGAAAGCATCGTTTTTTTTTACTTTATCCGCCCCTCCCTTTTTTTTTAAATGAAATTAATTTTACGGTTGGATAAGAATACAACGTTGTATTAGACGTTTGTAAAAATATCTTTACAACACATGTAGAGCCTCGAAATTAATTCTTAATCAACCCAGGATGCTTTTAGATTTAGAAAATTATTTTAAGAACTACCAGTCAAAATAGAATACAGAATGCTTGGCTGTTGGATATTTGTGGATTCAATCAGAGCGCCATTCATGGCTTTGATATTAATTGCTTACCGATGAATCAATTACTTACAATTTATCATACATAAGATAACACGTTGGTAGCTCTGTCAAATTCTGTATAATCAACTGTGATATCTTATTCATCCTATCATCAATTACTCCAATCACATCAAGTCGAGAAGATATTTTAATAGCATGAAATTCGCAATATGTTTCCTCATTTTCGCATACTGAATAAAATTCTGACCTCTTACTATCCGGTTTGCCAACAAACTTATCTGTTAATCGTAGCTAGAATATATTTTGAAAAAACAAGCTTACAACCGGTTTATCCTGATTTTTATACCGCATCGCATATAAGTTTCAATTGATATTGAATCCGGTAGAGTTGAATTGACGTCTGACTGAAATTGATCGAAATTAGACGAGAATAAATCATATATAATTTGCTAATATTTGTTACAGTTTGAGCAATTTTTGTCTGCGTAAACAGTTAGTCATAAGCACATTACACAATTAAACGACTGTGTCACATTAGCCAAGGTTGTATAATTCTTGGGATCCAGAGGATATTAGCTAAGGTCACGAGACCTTGCTAATCTCAGACTGGGTGCAGCAGAAAACCTTAGCTTCAGTCTCGGCATGTTGCAAAGCAGTAGGAAATGCCAGTTAGGAATCAGGTCGCGAGATATATATAGCATCAGGGATCGGGGTCGCTACTAAAATACACACGAAGCTGTATCTCACCGCAAACACAATTTTCTGTTAAAATTTCTCCTTCGTATAATGTCGTTCTTGTTTAATCGCTACTAGGCTTCTACCACAGTTTTTGCCAAGTATTTCAAGGATGCGATTTACCTTCGATCAGAAGCATTTATCATCTACTGGGTGATTCTTATATGCTATACCCAATATTTCGTTTCTTTTCCTAAATAAACTGATTCGCAAATTCTTTTATCAGCAAACTCATTCTGCGCTTGCAAAATGCTTACTTTTAAACTGTGAGCCTTGTAGAGCCTTGTAACAATTTGTTCTAGAACTTGCGAGAAGAGTGTAAGCATAATTCTGATCCTTACGTTATGTTTGGTTAGCTAAGCTTTAGGTGTGGCATCCGAATCGGTGATGTGTTGAAATAATACAAAGGCAGGGCAGGAAGTGAAGCGTATTATCTTACTGCTTATGCTTTGCAGATCTCAGCATATTTAAACATGTATAAACGTAGAACTATCTTTGAACTTGTAACGTTATCAAGTACACAACATTTGGACTATTTTCAACGTAATTTACCATAGTTAATAGCAAAAATAATAATAATGTCACCTTGATGAAATCGTAATTGTATTATAACGTATTTGGTATGGAGACACTTATCATTCTGGGCACCCAACACCAACAAGGGACAGATTATCTTATCCCAAGTATGTTATAAGAAAAACAAAAAAAAATTTTCATTGAATTGCACTCTAAAATTCAGTCCCAAACATGCCAACCTTGTGTATTTTGCTTACAGACTTTTACTGCATGGTGTAACTCACATCTCCGAAAGGCTGGAACTGCGATCGAATCAATCGAGGACGACTTCAGAAATGGGTTGAAACTTATGTTGTTACTGGAAGTAATATCTGGAGAGACCCTTCCAAGACCAGACCGTGGCAAGATGCGTTTCCACAAGATCGCTAATGTCAATAAGGCTCTCGATTACATCGCCAGCAAGGGAGTCAAACTCGTGTCTATTGGCGCTGAAGGTTTGTGTCGTCGTTATATGTTGTAAACATTTGAGTAACACTGTTATTAAAATCTTCAATTTGTTTTTTTTTTTTCTTCCCCTCACTAATTAGTAACATTATTTTTGTCATTCTAATTTTATTGGCATACATTTTTTCGACCACTAATCCGTCTCAACAATTTTACTGGGCTCTGAAAAATGTGAATTTATTGGTAGAAATCGTTGATGGTAACCTGAAGATGACTCTGGGAATGATCTGGACCATCATTCTTAGATTTGCAATTCAGGATATCTCTGTGGAAGAGATGACTGCCAAAGAGGGACTTCTACTCTGGTGTCAACGAAAAACGGCACCGTACAAAAACGTCAACGTCCAGAACTTCCATTTGTCATTCAAGGATGGATTGGCATTCTGCGCTTTGATCCATCGCCATCGCCCTGACCTCATCGACTACAACAAGCTAAGCAAGGACAATCCTCTGGAAAATCTGAACACCGCCTTTGACGTTGCTGAGAAGTACCTCGACATCCCACGGATGTTGGATCCCGATGGTAAATTTAGCTCATATTTGATATTAGCAATAACTATTACAATGCGATTTTCTACAACAACCAAGAAAGAATTTAGGAATCAAAGTTTACAAGGATACATCTTACAAATAGCTGTGTAACAAATACACCTGAGGTGTTTTTCATCACAACTAATTAGCTTCTAACTTATACCTTTCTACTGTGTATAACATATTTATCCCATTTAGTTGTAAATTAATAATTCTTCCACTGGAATTTATGAAGTTAACATTTTCGCGAGTCATACTTGCACAGGTTTTTTCTGTAGCGACCTCACTAAAAAAAGCTGTACCATCATCAATTCGATTTAATGATTGTAGTATGTTCCTTATCGTTTACAGGTGTTATTTCTTTTTCTATCTATATAATGCGGTTTGGGTGTGGAAAAGATGTTTTTTTTTTCGTTAGAATCGATTGCTATATCTTGCTCGGCAGCCATATCACTGAAATAAAATGACATTTTATGGTTTTGATCTCGTTTCAAACCAAAATAACGGAGCTACGTTCAATTGAAATTGTTTTAATCAATGTTAACAGCTGTTGTAAGATTTGATAATGTGTATGTAATAGATTTGATCAACACCCCGAAGCCGGATGAACGTGCGATCATGACCTACGTTTCCTGCTACTACCACGCGTTCCAGGGCGCCCAGCAGGTCAGCGCAATGCATTGCGTGTCCCTTATTATTCACAACCCCATACACATCCTTATGTACAAAGTAAACCCTTGCGCATCGTCTTAATCGCACTGAATAATCGTTATTCATATAATATATATTGTGTACAAACAGTACAGCGATGTACATGAATCGGTCACGCTTTCAAAGCTTTTCAAAGATATTTATCAGCTGACAAAATTTTCGCCATTTTTACCCATTCTTTATGCATATTTGTATCAATTACTGAATTCTAAGATTCTAGCTTAAACCTGTACAGTACACAATCGAAATCATTCGCTTTTTATGCTTTAATTATTCATACCTATTGTATGAATGCGAACTTGAGCTATGAAATGACCGATTCAATTGAAAACTTACAATTGCCTGTGCATAGGGAAGTACAAAAGTTTACAAATATACGAATTTGCTTGGTGTACCTGTTTGAGATATGAATGATCTAATCCAGCTGACAAATTTTAATCAAGACTAATGGACAACCCTATGTTACAGTGTAAATTTTATCTTTGCATTGAAGATTTGACGAATGTCTTAATTAATCAATTAATTAATGTGATCAATAGCATATTGATGATGTTATTTTTTTTCAACTAACCTTGCATGGTTTGCGTTTCGATTGTGTTTTTCTAGACATGAGAAATACTGCTATGCCCGACGAGAGAGCAGTGATGACTTATGTATCGTCATACTACCATTGCTTTAGCGGTGCGCAAAAGGTGTGTGTGTATTCCATTTCCATTGACAATAATTCCTGACTACTATTATTAGCTGTTACATAATGCCACTGGTATGTACAGTTCTGTTTCTATTCCAAGACTCAGATTTATCAAATCACGAAGCTTTTGTAATTCAAATTCAACTTTCTAACTACAGGACAGTATTTCTACTGTTTATAATTCAAACTACTACCGAATATGAATTATAGAACCTTGCAAAATGTACAGCATGTTATGTATGTTCTTGCGTACGTTTTACATAGGTTGAAATAACAAAAGCGCCAAAATCCGTAAGAACAAATTACACAAAAATTATAACCCTCTGCGATGCATTCGATTTATTCGCGTATGATATTCGGCTATAGGCGGAGACAGCTGCCAACAGGATTTGCAAGGTTTTGAAAGTAAATCAAGAAAATGAGAGGCTTATGGAGGAATATGAGCGATTGGCATCAGATTTGCTGGAATGGATAAGGCGAACTATGCCATGGTTGGCTAGTCGTCAGACAGATAATTCGCTGGCGGGTTGTCAGAAGAAACTAGAAGAGTACAGGACCTACCGTCGTAAGCACAAGCCACCGCGTGTTGAACAAAAAGCAAAACTTGAGACCAATTTCAATACTTTGCAAACTAAACTCAGGCTGAGCAATCGTCCTGCTTACATGCCTACGGAGGGAAAAATGGTCTCGGATATCAACAAAGCATGGAAAGGTGAGTAGAAGTGAGAAAAAAATGATCATCATACAGAACGTTGATACAGAATGAGTGTATTTTGAAATGTTCAATAGTATATGGTTCTTTTTTTTTTTCCAACTCAAATACAGTTCAAATTACGAATAAAACTTTACAGGACTTGAACTTGGAGAAAAAGCGTTTGAGGAATGGCTTCTGTCAGAAATGATGCGTCTTGAGCGTCTTGAGCATCTTGCTCAAAAGTTCAAGCACAAGGCAGACGCTCACGAAGATTGGACCGCTGGCAAAGAAGAGATGTTAACATCTCAAATCTTCCGCCAGTGCAAGCTCAACGAATTGAAGGCGCTGAAAAAAAAACACGAAGCCTTTGAATCCGATCTTGCTGCACACCAGGATCGAGTTGAGCAAATTGCTGCCATTGCTCAGGAGTTGAAGTAAGTAACAAATAGGTAGTTATTAGGTAACAAACGGTATTGCTTATCCCTAATTTTCAATAATTTATTTATATATAAAATTAGCACTCTGGAGTATCATGATAGTGCATCGGTCAATGCAAGGTGCCAACGCATTTGCGACCAGTGGGATAGGCTCGGTACTTTGACTCAACGCAGACGCCAGGCTCTGGATGAAGCGGAACGAATTCTTGAGAAGATCGACGTTCTGCATTTGGAATTCGCCAAACGTGCTGCGGTGTGTACTTGAAATATCAACTAATTTGTCATTTTTCGATCATTCTTTGAAGCATATTGAGGATTATGTTAGGCAATTCTGAATTCATTCGTGCAAACCTGGATGAGTAGTGATCATTTTCGATTTATTCCAGCCGTTCAACAACTGGTTAGACGGAACTCGCGAGGATCTTGTCGATATGTTCATTGTTCATACAATGGAGGAGATTCAAGGTCTCATGGATGCCCATGCAGCATTCAAAGCTACGCTAGGAGAAGCAGACAAAGAATACAACTCCATTGTTGGTCTCGTTCGTGAAGTTGAGTCGATAGTCAAGCAGTTCCAGATTCCTGGCGGACTTGAAAACCCGTACACTACCCTGACGGCATTAGTAAGTCTCGCGCTTTACTGTGGAGAAGAATATTCTAAGACTAAAAACTTGAGATTTGATTTAAGTGTAATTACAAGTTGAAGATTAATATTTTTCAAACATCGATTATTTAGGACTTAACTAAGAAGTGGAGTGACGTTAGGCAACTGGTACCACAACGTGACGGTACTTTAGCTGCCGAGCTACGCAAACAACAGAGTATCCTTATGTGTATTATGTTTAATATTGTCATGGTTGAATACCGCATACAGATAATATCTTATTATACGTTTAAATGGGTAACAAGTTTGGTAAAACTAACTCATTCAATTTTGGTTTGTCAAGTACTGAGCGTTAATGTCAATGTTATAAACAAATTTATGTTACCTTTTATGTGTGTTTGGTGTATATTGAATTTGATGAAATAGCAAACCTTAACTTGACGAAAAGATAATGAGATGTTACGTCGGCAATTCGCCGAGAAGGCCAACGCTGTCGGACCCTGGATGGAACGGCAGTTGGATGCTGTGACTGCTATTGGTCTCGGCCTTCAGGGCACTCTTGAAGATCAGCTCCACCGATTGAAGGAATACGAATCAGCTGTGTACCAATACAAGGCGCATCTTGAAGAACTTGAGAAGATTCACCAAGCTGTGCAAGAAGGAATGATCTTTGAAAATCGGTATACACAGTACACCATGGAAACTCTTCGCGTTGGTTGGGAACAATTACTAACTTCCATCAACCGCAACATCAACGAGGTTGAGAACCAGATTCTTACTCGGGACTCGAAGGTATTTTATTTCTCTATATCGAAATACCTTACAATCAATTGAAACTTGAAGTAATTTTGATTATAATTTTTTTTTGTTTTTTTGTTTTTTTTTCATCCAACAGGGCATTACACAGGATCAGTTGAATGAATTCCGTAGCAGTTTCAACCACTTCGATAAGAACAGGACGGGCAGACTTGCACCAGATGAATTCAAATCATGCCTTGTCTCATTGGGCTACTCGATTGGTAAAGACAGGCAAGGTGATATTGATTTCCAGCGTATTCTCGCCATAGTGGATCCTAACAGTTCAGGCTTTGTACACTTTGATGCGTTCTTGGACTTCATGACGCGTGAATCCACTGATACTGATACTGCGGAGCAAGTCATTGACAGCTTCCGCATTTTAGCTGGCGATAAGGTAATTACTTTACACTTCTCGAAAAAAAGATGTGATCACTGAATTCGCATTATTTGGTAAAATTAAATATCGTCACGTTTATGAATTGCAGCCATACATCCTGGCTGATGAATTGAGGAGGGAATTGCCTCCTGATCAAGCTGAGTACTGTATCCAACGAATGCCTCCATACAAAGGAATTAATGCCATACCTGGAGCCTTAGACTATCGCTCGTTCTCGACTGCTCTATATGGAGAGTCTGACCTATAAGTCTTTGCTGTAAAGTATACGAAATTATACCTTTTCCACTCAGACATATGAATTTTGTAAAACGACAAATACCATATCATAACGCATACCATCATCTAGTTGTAACGAATCTATTCAGGTCTCTATGATGTATCCATAACCTGTATAAAATATATACTACAATCTTAAATAATTAAAAAAAAAAGGTTAATGATAGAAAACAAAACAGATTCACGCATTTTGACATAAGATTCATATTTTTCTACCTAAAACTAGTTAGTCAAAAAAACGTAGAGTTTTATCGTTTTGGACAAGATAAATGTCTGCGAGGAAAAGGTTTAATAACAGCAGATTACATTTTCGAAACCCCATTATACGTTGAGAATATAAATATATATTAGGGGTTATTTACAAGGGGAAGGGACTGGAAAAAAAATTTCACTCTAATATCAATGGAAAATTCGATAAATCTTACTTTAAATTTTGACAAAGGCATTCCATTGAACGAGCACTGGAGTCCACAATTTCTATCCTAAATACTGATCCTTACACTTGACGTGTGATATTATTTCCCTTCCCCTTACTCCAGACGATAGTTAAGCTACGATATTTTTCTAACATGAAAATATATGCTATTGTCGTGACCATATGTCAGGAATATGTTGAATTCATATTCATTGATTCGGGATGAAAATAGTTTTTTGAAAGCACATTTATGAACCATCGAACATTTCATTTTGAAAGTTATTTGACCACAGTTTTAAAATATCCTTACGGTTCTTGTTCTTTTATCAAATGCTTGGAATTTAAGTCCCGCTCGGAAATACGTTAGGCATAGGATATTCTTAAATATTAAAAATGTAATTTCGTGCATTTTTAATAGAGCAACAGCAGCTATTAGAATGTAATGGTTATTTAAGTGATTCAAAGCAATTATCTTCTAATATTTGCTGTGGAAGTTTTATTATCACTCAAAGCCTTTGTTGACAAATTGCAGTTTTCTGTTCGATAGATATAGTAGCGAGACTGTACCTATTTTCGAAATACTGTGACATTTGTTACAATCGAAATGTGTCTAATATTCAGTAATCTTTGTGGCAGGCGCAGTTGAACAACCATAAAAATTTATTGATACGAAACAAAAATTCAGTTTCAATATCTAAGTAGCAAACATTTCAGTATTTTGAACATTTATGTAACACTTGGTCATAAGTGACTCATATGCCAAAAACAAAGTGATTTGCCATGTCCAGTTTAAGGGAGCACAGATTTGTATCAGGTCTTCTGTGAAATAGACTTCATCGATAGTTTTTAATTGATTGTCAGCAGTGCAAGTTCACCCAAGAACGTGATGTAGTTAGTCGTCAGAATAGCACAGCAGGAATTGAAACTGAGAACATGAATCTTGGTTCATGACAGTACTTTTATTTTTGCAAAAAATAAATTCTGATTAATATTGTTACATACCAATATTGTGATGGCTAGATGTGAATCAACTCTGTGCTCCTGGTAGCGATTGAATTTGTAAAGATATTAGCTTATTGATAAAAGAAGAAGAGAAAAACGGATGATCTACAGAAATGAATTTTTCCGCCCAGAAACAAGAAAACTGTACGATCGAATCGAAATGAGCCTATTTAAAAAAAAAAAAGATAAAACCGGCGTAACGAGTTATAAACGTGTCGCCTTGTAAATTTAGATCTTTAATTAATTGGAAGACAAAAGGAGATGAACTGAAAAAGTTACATAAAAGAAGAAAAACAAAATGGTCAAAGCGATACAATTGAAAATTATTTATTTATTTGATTTTTAATTATTTATTTTACCGATATTAATTACTGTAGTGAACGAAACACTTTTCAAAGTATTTATTTTTATAAATATTTTTGAAACATTTATCGGACCTGTGGTCTATAATATTAATCTCTGCAAAGCAGCTCCCAACTATCAGTCATCTCATTGACGTGTTATTATCGTACGTACATACGACAAAAGTCATTCATCTAAATATACTTAAAATCATTGTGTAATTATTGATATATCATATATACATACACGCATATGTTCTCGAGCATATTATCTTTTTATTTATAAAAAAGAATACATATTCAATAAGTTTTTTGTTTGGCTTCAAGCTTCACGCGCTAATTCAAAAACAGTCTTTCTTTGCGCCTTCACCGTCTTAAGGGAGAAAAAAATGTTTACAAAGACTTGGCTTTACGTAGTTGCAGTATGTTATAATATTTAAATATAAAATTATTATAATTGGAAAAATGAACATGAACACGTATGAAATACGCACAAATACATACCACATGTAACACGCAACGTAATACAAGATGTAACAAAACCTACAAAAAAAAAAAAGAAAACCAATAAAAAATGAATTAATATATATACTATACAATATTATATTATTATAAAAATTATACCTATGCATATACATGTAATTCTTATACATATATACATATAATTTAAAAAAAAAAAATACTATCGTAAGGACTAATTTAATCAGACAGATCTATCATCCCATATTGTACACCACATCCATCGAATATTAATTTGTTTTGCCTATTTCATCACCTACTACACTAGTGTAATTATGATAACTGTAAAACGACAAAGTTATGCAAAAAATAAAAAAAAATCTTGGGAATTTAGCGATATTTCTCCGTGCATTGATTGATACAATTGTTATTTTTCGAACGATTCAGAAGTTTAATTTCACGTGTTTCGAAAAGTACTGTTGTTGGTAATTGTTATCGTTACAGGTACGTAATACCATTGGTAATACATTATACATATTATAACAGTCCTTCATGGTGATATGTTTAAGATAGTGACTGAAAAATGCATCTCTTGAATTAGGCGTATTTGGCGAATTGATACAAAAAAAGTGCGCACTGAATGTGACTGTAGATTTCCTAGTTCAGAACCAATGAAACTGTAGGAAATCTACGGAAATCGCACTAAATGAGTAATTTTACCGAAATTAGTCTATATCTACACTTTGACGCTGTAGAAGTCTCCGCTTTTTACCAATCGAGTCACAGGTGTATTCGCACGCCCCGCCTAAATAATTTTATTGAAAATGGCTGACTGTGGTCTTTAGTTTCCCCAGTGAGCGCCTTGGCATTGACGAAAAAAAGATTGCAAAACCTAAAGCGGATATACGTGTGGTGTTGCTGAGGATTCAGGAAAGGACAAAAATTGATGTGAACATTTATTTACATTATAGATTTCTTTCAATGATAAACGTTGCCTGTATTTTTACGCATACTGTTATCTGACGTTTGTTGTTTTGGCATCATCGCAAACAAAAATTTGTAGTTAAGAAGCTTTCGAAACAGACAGAACGGGATAAAGGAAAAACAAGAATCACCAGAGTCAATATAGCCTATCGTGATCCCATAATACGAAATTTTTATCCCGTAACGACGCGCGTACAGAAATGATAACAAACACGAGATAGTTATATCGGTACAGCTGAAATGCAAAAGCGTGTTGGGTGTTCAAAAAATTCGCCATTCGCTCGTATTCTCATTCGATAAATTGACAGCTCGAGGCCCGAGGCGCTGACTTCATGCACTTTGCAGTACAGCTTGCAACAAGGGCTTTGTTTTTCTACGAAAATTTTGGTGTAGTCTTATTATTACACATAATCGAACCCTTGTGATACAGAGTGTTCATATATACATACATTTACAACGTCATATACCATATATTAGCTCTAGTCCGTGTTAACGAGTTAGTTAATCCAACTAAGATAACGATTAACACTGAATAATAAACGTTGTAACAAGTGCGTGCTTTCTAAGCATTTCCTCGTATACGCTGTCATTCTTAGGTAGTTGTCATCGACGGCGATATTATCGTTCTCGTTGATTTTCGCCACTATTAGCAATCGCGAATTATTGCCACAACGAACAACTACATTTTCCACGTATGTTCAATTTATATTGAAATTTTTAAAAAATCTTAATTTACCACAAAGAAAATCAATACCTTTCAATGTCCACAGGTTTTTGACATGGAAAAAGTGACTCGGTGCTAGATGGTAGAGGTTAAAAAAACAGCGTTTGGGGTTGGGTGTGAGTCGAGGTCGGACCAGCTTTCATCTGTCAAAGGATAACGAGGTACAGCCGCCACGGCTTTCTCAGAGATGGTCGGACTTGCAGGTGGGGGAGGACATCTCTATCCCTCGCCGATGCCCCCTAATCCTGAGCGTAAGTCCTTCCTCGCATCATTATTGAGACGCTAATTCTTCTCTCAGCAGATTATACTTGTGCTTTTGGTTTCCATTATTCTAAAAAATTTGTTTCTGCCTTTAATTTCAGTCAGGGAAATGACTGGAATTGCTCCCAGCGCACCTACCAGTGCCGACGCTTGTCTCAGCATAGTCCATTCTTTGATGTGTCACCGTCAAGGAGGAGAAAGCGAAGGATTTAGCAAGCGGGCCATAGAGTCGCTGGTGAAAAAATTAAAGGTATCAGGCAAACGTGAAATTGTGTCGACAAATCTTCATTTTACTCGAGAGTTATTTAATTTCAACATTCAACAGGAGAAACGTGACGAGTTGGACAGCTTGATAACTGCCATTACAACCAATGGAGCGCATCCTAGTAAATGTGTAACAATTCAACGCACGTTGGACGGGCGATTGCAGGTAGCAGGAAGAAAAGGCTTTCCTCATGTTATTTATGCAAGAATTTGGCGCTGGCCTGATCTCCACAAGAACGAGCTGAAGCACGTCAAGTACTGTCAATTCGCATTTGATCTCAAGTGCGATTCAGTATGTGTCAATCCTTACCATTATGAAAGGGTTGTTTCACCTGGCATAGGTAAAAATAGACTTTTCGATTAGCTTATTTCTGTTGGTAACGCATGACTTGTGCGCGAACACTGCATATAATTTTTTTTTGTTTCCGAATTCTATAATGTCAATGAGATGCTGACGCAATACTGCGAGCAAGATTATTGCATTGCTTTGCAGAGAAGAAAAGTGAGGTCTACTACCAATGATTTTTTGTGGCAATAGTTTGATTGTTTAGTTATGATTTGCACGTCCCTTTCAATTAATCCAACATTCAAATTTTACATGTGGAAAACAATTCTCAAGATTCAGGATCATTGGTTTTACTTTTCAATTATCCGCGATATTTTTTATTTTGTTATTAATTGTCTCGTCGGTGTATGATGGAATGAATGGGTTCGTTTCCCCCGCACAGACCCGTTCTTTACAGACCTGTCTGGGCTGACCCTCCAGTCAGGAGTTGGCGTCGGTCCTGGTGGCCGCCTAGTCAAAGATGAGTACACCGTAGGAGGTGGCGGAGGCGGAGGAGCAGGAACAGGCATGGACGTCGACGGTGAGATCAACCAAACCATCCAGCATCATCCACCACCGCCACCTCCGCCACCCAACAATCCACAACCTCCTCAGCAGGCCTTCATTCCTGGTTTACCATCATCCAATCAAGGTCAGCTTAGCTGTAAGAAATCCAACGCCCCAAGAATTGATAATGAATGCATTGGAAAACTGCATGTTAATTCATAGTTTGTCTTTACAGAACCAACGGAAATTATAGACTTGAAATTTACTACTGGATTAACTTATTTCATGACTATTGCTTTGGTTTTTCTACGTTTAGGTACAAAATCTGTGCTTTATTGTAGATGATCTGGCAATGAAATTTGTAATTGATTACCATCGAAGTTGACGGTTTGAAATTTGTTTCTTATGTTTGTCAAATTTGGCGGTTCTGTCAATTTTTATTTCTCTTCTTTTTTGTAATCCTTATTTTTTTTGTTTTTTTTTTAATTTTATTTTACTTTGCAATTTTTCCGTACAGTCGGAGGTGAGGGCATGTTCAGTGGGGGCGGGAGTGCGGGTGGTGGAAACCCACAAACTAAACTGGAAGAGAACAATTGTCCTCGACAAACGTGGATACCCACGCCACACCACCCTGCAACTCGTAACATGCACCATCGTATGTATAGTTCTTTTTTTTCTGTTGCGATTCTTCTATTCCAGAGGACACACAGTACTTATAAATTTGTATTTTCTTTATTCAAATGTTAGTGTTTGTTTATCTATGTTTTTATTCAATTAATTTTCCTTCCTGCTGATCTTTAGATTGCCCTGTGAAGTACTTTTCTTTTAACTTTTAACGAGTTGTTTTTGCTATTTTGTGAACCAACGGATTGGTAGCAGGAGACAACAAGGGTTCGATTCGGTTAATTCACAGTTTAATAAAATGCGTGGAATTTAAATTGCAGCTGTTGTTCATCCCATTGGCCATTCAGTAGGAAATCAACAACAGACGTTAAATCAGACTGGAAGCTCTGGTGCTAATACTCAGATTCTAAATCCTCCGCAAGGACAGTCGAGCGAACCATTTTATGGTGCAGCCACATCACCTCAAGATCTCAATCAACCCGCAACTAGCGTGGATGCTTTGACTGCATCTCTTGGTAACCGTCTCTACCAAATATTAAGCACCTTCTTGATGAGTATGTTTATGTTTACATTTGGCTTTTGGGGGAAAAGTACGGTGTGTTACAATGATAGTTGTGTAAAAATCAGTATGCAATAACTCCTCTCTTATCATTATCTATATCAGATCTAAGAAGTGACTTATCCACCTTATAATCCAACACTTCTTAATACATTTTTTTTTTATTTTCAATCAGGGGGTGGTCAGAGTTCACCGGTATCACCAGTTCATATCCATCACCAAAATGGTTTTGCAGTAGCAACCGTTGCAAACCCTTATAACACCGGAGCTCCGCAGTGGACTGGTGCCAATACATTAACTTATACTCAAAGTATGCAGCCACCCGATCATCGTCATTTACACGCAACATCGTACTGTGAGTCATATTTCTTCCTTTGACCATTTCACTCCAGACGTATCGACGATCGCTTTTCACTTGCATTATTATTTATAGTTTTTGATTTACCTGCAAAGCAAAGCTTGATTGTTTCAAATTATTTAGGGGGTACGGGGCATGGAGGTGATGTAGGTGGAAACCTGGGAGGCCTATTATCCACACAACCAGCCCCGGAATACTGGTGCTCAGTAGGCTATTTTGAATTGGATGCTCAAGTTGGTGAGACTTTTAAAGTCAGCAGTGGATGTCCCACAGTAACAGTGGATGGCTATGTTGATCCCAGTGGAGGCAATCGTTTTTGTCTGGGAGCCTTGAGCAACGTTCATCGTACCGAACAGAGTGAGCGTGCTCGCCTTCACATTGGTGAGTATTCGCGCACTGATCAAACTCGTATTTGGAAAATTGATTGCTTATCGTTACATTGCACACAACGAACATGGACACACCTATGAATATTTAATGGACGTCAATGTTGCTTAAATCTGAAAGTCTATTTCGGTCTGATTTTAGGTAAAGGTGTGGTGCTTGACTTACGGGGCGAAGGTGACGTTTGGCTCCGTTGCCAAAGTGAACATAGCGTGTTTGTCCAGTCCTACTACTTGGATAGAGAGGCTGGCCGAGCACCCGGAGACGCTGTTCATAAAATTTATCCTTGTGCTTATATCAAGGTGTTTGATCTACGCCAGTGTCATAAGCAAATGCGAGGTCAGGCTGCCACTGCTCAAGCCGCAGCAGCGGCACAGGCGGCCGCAGTCGCTGGTCACCTGACACATGGGGCACCTATCACTAAAAGTAGGGAGTTTTGCGTCCATCCCTGTATCGTCAATCGTAGCCAGTGTGAAATAAATAATGCCTTATGGAATAATCAAACATTTTTTGTGACAGGCTTAAGCGCAGCAGCTGGCATTGGCGTGGATGATTTGAGACGACTTTGCATTTTACGTTTAAGTTTTGTCAAAGGCTGGGGTCCAGATTATCCTCGACAGAGCATAAAGGAAACCCCTTGTTGGATTGAGGTTCGTTGAAGTATACTTAAAATTTTTATAATGTATACACAGTAAACACATTGCAAGCTCTTTTCTAAAGCAAGCACTAAAAATCTCTAGATTTTACATCCGTGTGAGATGTAAGCTGAAAACAACTGAGTATGCTTCACTTTCATATTCCGACATGATCTTTGTGTGTTGAATTGAATGTATGGAATCTTTGGAAATTACTCAGGTTCATTTGCATCGCGCACTCCAGCTTCTGGATGAGGTATTGCATACCATGCCGATTGATGGACCACGCGGTATTGAGTAACGAGTTGTCAACAGGTTCAACTGATCGTAAGTGAATTTTAGATTTCTACGAAATTTTTTTATTGCAGAAAATAGCAAGTACGTTGTGAAAATCTACCGATGAAGTTAGTTTTTTCAATCATGTGTAGTAGTAATTTCCCAGCAAGTAATAACGTTGATAACGTTAATATAACTAAGGAATTATCCGAAACGAAACACGAAATGACTGTCTAGATATTTTCATCTACTGCAAATGTACTTTCGTGCATCAAGTTACTTTGTCATTATCCTAATCATTACAAACTGCCATGTAGTGGTTCTTTACTACTGCCACTAATTAACGATAATATGTTAAAGAAATATCAATAACAATGCTATGACTCGGAATCATGGTTTCTATAGCAGATGGTGAAATCCGCCATGTGGGAGGCCCAGTGGAAAAACATTTACTCAAATTCCAGTGAATATCTATTGAGGCACCGAATGAACGACAGTAAAATATAAGTGTTAGGTTTTACAAAATTATCATTTTAGCCGAAAGGCAAAATGTTATACCCTGTTTTGAAATATTGATCGAAATTATACGTTGTACAAATACAAAGCGATAAGTAGATTGCTGTGTACAGAAACTGAATATCGGCTTCTTTGCTGTTATGCAATACGAAATTTTATTTTTGGAACATCCAAAGTAGAGTCCTATTAAGGATCGTAAAGAAAATATGTGAAATGTAGCATATTCTTGTAACTCGCTTTTGAGAAGCTTCAGTTTAGGGTTTGTAATGACGTGAAATGATTCTGATTTGATGGAAATACCACAATTATATCTTTTACAAAATCGACGATATGTGAGAGACAGTCATGTCGGTAGACTGTTACATAACAGCTCAATAGTAATAATAAATTTTTTAATCAGTTTTGACTAAACTAATGGTATACAAATAATTGAAGTCACCGATATGCATACATACACTTTTATTGTGATCAAAAAAGTTGATATTGTTTAGTAGTTGTGGTCATTTGAAGTATAAAAAAGTATGTTTCGAAATCGGTAAATTGATTTTTTATGGTCTATATACACGTCAGGGTGTTTCAAAAAGAAATAATAATTTGCGTTCTCATTTGTTTTCTCACTTCTTTTTAACGTTGCTAGAATTCACGAAGAAATGTGTTGTAGGACTTTAATTATAATTTCTTTCCTGAAATTTATATTTAATCCAAAGATCACAATCCGTCACATAACAATGTATCGAATGGGCATCTTATTTTTCCAAATTAAAACTTCATAATCAATTGTGAGTATTTTTTGAGATTGAATTAATAATGAAAACGTCGTCATGTACACTTCTCAAACATCAACTGGATACTTAACATTACAATTGTGGGTCTTCTTTACGACTTAAATTGATATTCTGATTGGCATAAAAAATGAAAAAAAATTTGTGTTCATCACTCTTCATAAAGTTAAAAAAAAAAAAAAAAATGTAAAAAAGTGAAAAATCAAAGGAGATCGATCTTCTACATAACGTAGAACGATCTTCTTTTCCCAGAATCTTTCTTTCAACCTCAAAAAACTTTGCAGGTGGTGCCACTTTAGAAGATTATAAATTATTTTGTTCTGAAACACTCTGATATATGTGTATATATAAAAATCGAGACATTGTTTGATCAAATATTTTGTATTAGCTTAGTATTTGTTGAGAAATTGAATTGCCAACCGATTTTATTATATATTCTTGCGAATATGATATGTTATATAAACATGGTAATTAGTACCTAATATTAAGTAGAGATTTGACCAAAATTTTTATAACTATATTACGAATTATTATTATGAAGAAAAAAATTGTTTTATTGCTTGTTTTTATTGACGCGTATTATATTTTGCTTTGTTGTATGGAGTAGAGATTATTTAGCGATTTGTTTTTACCTTGACGTGTAGAATTTTAATTACCTATGCACATAGATGTAATAATGTGAAGTAACATTTGTTTTTCTTCTCATTTTTACTCTCAACTTTGTATGCCTCACGTTATTTCATACATACATAAAATATACAATCGCGTCATACGTCATATTATATATGACAATGCAGTTAGCAATTTAACACTAATACTAAATGATCCACCTATTAATTATGTATTTACCGTGAAACAGAGGTTGGTTGTGACCTAACATTATGGCTTATGTTCTGTTCGTTCAAAGTTTCAGCGTGTTATAAATTATCGATAGACTTACAAAGCACAGTTATTTAATAGTATAATTAGTAACTGGCAGCTCTTGAGCATTGCCAAACAGTTGCATACGAAATCCTCAATGTTGCAATCTTATAAAAGAAAAAGTGAATATCGGATAAATGTTCAATATATTTCAATATTGTTATAAATGTTATCGATCATTGTTTGAGCAGCAGAATTGAAGCATATCCATGCGTGCTCTTATATAACTAAAGCAGTGCCATTTTTTTTTTTGTTTTGTATGTTTAATGCATTTTACAGTGATGTGTGCGAAAAGCCTAATTATATAGTTCATCAATTTTATCATACAAGCAAATCTTTAATTCTCAATAAGAAAAACAATTCAGCTTTTACTCTAGTACTCATGGTTCACTTTTTAAACTTTAACAATTTCAATCACTAAGGACTGAGACAGTAAAATTTTTGTTAGCAGGGAAAGACGTAACTATTCAGCGATGATCATATGTTACCAAAGTATGTTGAAAATTTTGCAATAAACATAGGGTGAACCGTGTTCATTTTACTACTCGGTAACAAGTGGTACAATAAAAACTTGTAAAACTTCCCGTGCTTTTATAGTAAATTGCTTTTATAGTAAGGTTGCGAATTCAAACTACGTACAAGAGTCCAAATTTGCTTGTGACAAAGTATACGTATACACGAAATCATATTACCATACCTAATTTTAAAGTATTAACTTTGAGAAATGACTTGTGTTGTCCGTTTCGGTTATTGAACCATTATTTGCAATTTTTAATTGCCCAATTAACTGTAATCTTTTATGTTATCGTATGACTGTATCAATGTAATGCACTTCAAATGAGCACACAAAAATTAGATACATCTACGAAATTGACAGTTTACAAACGTAAAATGGTGTAGTTTAAGATTTTTAAAATTATTTTATAGACATTTTCAACCTACTACTTTGTGTAAGTATGTTGTTTGAAAATTAAGAAACTTATCTATACATATAGCTAAGTTAGTGTGAGGATTTTAAGTATATAACGTGATTTAGGGATTCTTTGAGGTAACAAAACAAAAAGAAGGAAAGAAACCGAACACATTATGATCTCGAACGTAACATGAAAACGATAGCTTAATTACAATCTTATTAAGGTCTTGCGATCATCACTGCATATATCACGTAATCAATCAATTTAAATAATTCATTTTTCACAAGTAAGAAGATGCCAATAAGTGATACTTAAGTACCACGCGACAATCCTTATTCATGGAGATGTGCAGACTAACAAAGAGTAGTAGCAATACGTGTCCCAAACAATTTGTACAAATCAATTATTGTGTCATGAATTATTATCCCCATGGTTTTTCAAAAATACAGGGAAGAAAAACAGTGAAAGATTGTTAGAAAGATCATATTCATATTTATATGGTGATGATTTACAGCCAAGTACAATATTCATTCAAGGAAAAATCATGTTAACGTTATTACTCTCCATTCTATATATACTATACGGTAGTAAATAATAGGGTGTACCTACGTAGGAGCCAAAGATATGAGAAAAAAAAAAAAAAAACATTGTTTTGACAAAATAACATTAATTTGATGACACAAACTTGCTACGGCAGCTTTATTACTGTAAAAATTTATATGAATTCACGTGGAAACATAATCAATCGAGTGGTACACGTTCTATTTGCTGAGAAAGTTAATTATTATGGCCAAATTTAATTCAAGGGTCATTACAGTGTCTATAATCAGCATTTTTTTTATGTGCCATGGGATTCATTAGGGAACAGAGATACCAGTATGAACTACAATGATAAACGTAGCATGATAATGTGATACCTTATTCTTAGAATATATATTTTTCCACCTTGAACCAACAATTTGTCAGAACAAATCTTCAATAATCTAGCCAATTACAACATTTATTTTATAAGAGAAATAATGCCAAATGTTAACCAGAGATTTACACTTCAATTTCGTAAAATTGATCTGTTTGGATTGCCATAAACTTGATTAAACATGAACCCAAGCTTAATTCAAGGCTTTCAATTTTGATGGACACAAACTTACTTTCATTCGCAGACTTCATTTCCCATTAAAAAAAATGTCATTCGGTATTCGAGACTGGTGAGAATTTATTTAAAATATTCTTGTGCTATATCTCCAAACAGATCGAGATTACGCTTGCAGATGTTGTGTGTCATACCTCCTGTATCATCTGACGAGTGTACGTCGTTACAGTTACGTTAAAAATGATTTTATTAAATATTATTATACATGCTGCTGATGTAACCAGATTTTAACAATGTGTCAGCAATATTGTTTCTCAGTTTTTCTTTCGTTTTTTTTTCTTTGTATATAAACCACGTTATACAGCATTTTCAATAAATGATTTCTATAACAAGATGCTGGTATATTGTCATTATCTAGGTTTTTTTATTAAGTTTCATATGCAAGATTCCCAGAATTCTCTTCATTTTCTCAATCGATATGCTTTGTAAATTATTGTTCTTGAATAAGACTGGACGTTGAACATTGGTTTGAAGAAATGTATCGCATAGTATAGTACGATCATCATTTAAAAATACAAGTAATTGTAAACTTTGACAGCGCCTGGTTACCATGTTTACGTCAAGAGTCTTAAGTAGGATATACACATTAGGTGCAGAAATAAGAAATACATACAACACAACAACGTTTTTGAAGTAAACATTTATTATCAAGGTAGAAAATACGACCTTGCACTTTCTAACCAACGGTACCATTTCTATACTTTACATTAATCTACAATCATTTGTTTCAGACACCAGGCTGCATTCTTTTTTGTCTCTGACCTTCGTTGGCTTGGGGTTGAACATACTTTCCGCGATGTATCGTCCCTTCTAGATCGAGTGCCCAATTGTGGTCGACAGGGTTATTTAAAGCGTCTTCTATGGCTTGATCTATATTCTTCTCAGTTATAAAAGTAACCGCTTCCTCCTTAACTCGTTTAACAGTTTTTTCAATATTTTCAAGCTGCTTAGCGGCTAATTGCTCTTGAGCTATAATTTTCCTAAGTATTTCCTCCCTCCTGACTTCGCGTGCCTTAGCCAATCTCTCATCTCTGGCCTTGGCTTTGGATTCGTTCCACTCATTATTCAGAGCTACGCAACGGGCAAAATCTTCCTCCTCCTGTTTCGCACGCAGCTCCGTATCGACTCGCGCCTGACTTCCGATAACAGCTTCTGTTATGTGATGCCTGTGAAAAAAATCATGGTTTTTGGCAAACGTTACCACTGAAAAAAATCCCTTGTTGTTTTAGGTTATGGACGGGATCTCCGTGTTTACGGATGATTCGAGAAGGAGATAGTCGACGAGTACCGTCGAACATTTTACCGTATGGATCTAACGAGGGTCCTGTAATTGTTGTGTAATCTCAGAAGCTCAATTGTCTCATCTTTGGGGATTTTTGGCCGTTCAGGAATCCGGAATAGCTTGCTCTTCGCCGTACCCAACCAAAGCGGTTTTCTTTTCCATCTGACGCATTGCACGCAAACGGTGTTTGGCAGGCCGCTCAAAATCCCAAAGGAACCATTCGCCGCCGAACTGCCGGCCAGTAACGTGTTGCGCAGCATTATGTTTACACCGCGAAATGTTCGATCACACTTCACAGTCCTCGGCCGATCTTCGACAGATCAAGACCAAAGGTGTCGTCTTCCCGCGGGTCTGAAAACACGACACTAACCTGAAACCATGAATTTAGGTAAGTGTGTGAAGTGCGCGTGCGCGTTTAGTCTCATTGAAAACTCTGTAATAAAAATGTTTATCACCGACATCTCTGATCCCTGTAAAGCGGTGGTAAATTTATTCCGGTTTGGTTGGCAAGTCAGAGTCCGTTCTGTATCGACGACCGAATTGAAATTTCGGCGGATAGATAGCAGTGCGTTGTTGTTTTTGTTACATTGGCAGCAGTGCCCGCGAGATTCGATTCATGTACGAGAATTATTCAAGCAAACGACACAACGATCACGAGCTACGTCTGGTTTTATTTCCGTTTATAAATACCGCTATTCAAACGATTATAAAGTCCCATGACCTAATCCAATCATGAACTCGTCAAGGTTTTGGTGCGACTAATTCACTTAAATTCGAATCACGCCGTTCCAAACCTCAGACCTTAAATATAACCACTCGTACGTATGCCGACACAAATTTGAGGAAAGCCATCAACTGGTCCCAAGATTCCGCGCTGCTTGCATGTGCCAACCAAACGACAATAATAATTTGGATCCCGTCTTGCGGCACTAAACGATTGCTTAGAAGAGGAAAGAGCGTTTTTCGGATGAAGACGATGGGCAAAATGTGAGTACCATTTATTTCCATACTATAGTAATCAGACGGATTGTATTTGTTATATATATGTATATACCATGCAGGTATACATTCGACAATTTGACATTTTCAAATTCAGCGAACGCGACGTTTTTTTTTCTCACCTTCTCGCACGTACATGTATACATGCATACACACATTGATGACAAAAATGCATGCGCAGGTGACATACCATAAGTATTCAGGTATACATAGGTATAAATATAGTTCTGCTAATAGGGCACATTGTGTATACGTTCATGGTGTAGGTAAAATATTATGTCTCTCTCCGCGATTTGCGCACCCGGCAACGATAACAATGTGTATCCACGTATGTCATTATCTATACACATAGGTGTGTGTGGGTGTGTGTACACGTGCAACGTTGACGGTTAACGAGCGGCGGTGGAAAAAAATGCTGTCGAGTCGAAAAAAAGAATGACAAAATAAAGCCAACAAGAAAGTTCCGAAAGCGGGAATCTTCCTGCTGCATATTCCCGTACGTATAATATTACGTATATGCGTATGTACGATGTGTCCTGCAGCGCAGAATATCGCCGTGTATACAATTAAAATCGAATGACGTCATGGCGCACCGTGTCCGACGCCTCGTTACCCGACAATAAAAAAACTAAAAAAAAAAGAAAACCAGAAAAAATATGAAAATCTCTTGTAACTTCCATTCTCCCTCCGTTTTCTCCTCTTTCTCACCAAAAAATATGATAAGCATCGCTGTATTACTCACAAATATATGTAATGTCGTGCAGCGAAACTGTGTTAAAAATTGAAACAGTCACCAATATTTCCATTATATTTATGCGCAGGTTTCTCGCTTTTGTTTTTTCATCATTCTTAGAAACTTTCCCCGCGGAATTTTTGCATCTCTTTTTTTATCACTATCGGGGAAACGAATCATATCTCGCAGTAATTTTTTCCCGAAAAAAAACTTTCAGCCAGGCGGATGTGAAGCGGAGGAATTGTGTGGAACCCCCGTTTTTTTGGCACAGTATACAGCGTAATCTCGGTTTTATATCCTACCTAGATAATACATGCTGTTTGAAAAATTGCAACTAAATATCCCGACTTCAAAGAATAGATTATATTGCGTACTGGGCAAGTGTAAGATGCAGGTAGATATGCATACTATACTTAACCTGGCAAATGCATGATTTATCGATTTCAATCCATTGCCTGTGAACAACTGGACACACTTTGCTTATTATTACATAGTAGTATATAAATTGCACAATCATGATATACTTAATACGATACGACACAACGACGACAGGACCTGTTGCCATCGAGAGTCTTATAAATATACGCGTGAAATCGAGGTCTGAATAAAGGATATGTTTAAAGAAATGCGGGTATGGGCAAACCTTGAGCGAATAATTAATAACAATACCGCAACAGTGCCTCGAGGGCTATTTATTCGATCGCAGCAGCCTTATGCAAACACCTTTCTCCAGTTCGCTGACCGAACTCCCTGCGCACTTGTGATTCGCCCCTTCTTTTAACTGTCATTTAATTAACAATAAATTTCTACATAATATGTAGCAAATATCGGAATTTGGATTACCTAAAAATTGCGATCCGTGTGACTACATTCATTAATTACGAATAAATCACGAATCAATTTCGAAGTTTTCGAACAAGTAAAAGGTACGATGTTCGGACGTGTCCTCCACAAGTGGAAAAATCCGGAGCTCGTCGACGATCCCCTCGCACGACCGCGAACCATTACTTTCGCACGCAAAAAGCTTCGTTTCATCCCCTGTACATTTCTCCTTTCACTCCCGCAGCAGACATACGTTCTCGGAATATCTGGGCTGTACGTAATACCTACGTCCGAGAACCGGAACGTCGCGTCGATGCGAAAGGATATTTTTTTTCCCTATTCCTATCAGTTTCTGTTATACGTGTAACGCTCTCGCGTGTGCGTATAATAAACTACATGCATACGTGTACGTAACAATATATTTTGCGCATAACGAGCAAGATAACTATAACAAATTCCGGGAGTATAATTGCCTGGAAGTTTTCCCCTTCATCTAATTAAGCATATATTATTATACAGTGGTACTCTCTCAATAGAGCCGCGCAGCAAATGGATAATGATTCTGTCTTATTCCCATTAAAGCGCACAGTCTTTGGTGTAAAACGGTTACATGAACAATTACGTGTACGTAAAAAAAAAAAAAAAAAAAAAACAGGTGTGTCAATAAAATATTGACAGACAAGTATTTTTCCCTTGCCAGAACGAAATGAAATGGGAGTCCAACCCATACGCCTCGATGCATCCGAGTGTGAATCAGATGCTGGCCCTATCGAGAGAGTGTACCGTATTACAGGGTGTAAATACGACGTACAAATATAAACGCGTATAAAAAATTAAATCCATCGCCGTCGTAGATGAAGGTGTAAGGCGGGTGTAGGGCGGAGTGCAGCGGCCTCGTTACATCAGGGGTCCGTAGAGCTCGATCCTTGATCAGGGGGTGGTTTTAACCCGCAAATCCATAATAATTTACGATGTCACCGCAGCCGGGAACGGGAATATCGAAAGCCTCCCTTACGGCAGCGGCGCGGCGGTCGATCTTGTAGGGGATGGTGGAGGAGGAGGATCAGGCGGTGCAGGCGCACCTTTGAAAAAATCCGGACGGTATTACACCTGCCGCGTCGAAAGGCTGCAAATACGTACGTGCGTACACCTCGTGCCTCGTGCCAGCGACGAAACCGCATACGCGGAACCTGCTCGCGGATCGTATCGCGTCGAGTCGAGTCGTTGCGACGGGGGTGGGGGGCGTGGCGGAGCGGCCTAGGTGTACCTAGGTGTACCTAGGACTCTATACCTATAACTAGCGCGTCGCCCGGTTTTACGCGGACGTCGGCGTGACGGCGTCGCGTCGCGTCGCGGCGCTTGCGTGGCTGGCAGGTCGCCGAGTGCGGCGTAGCGAAGGACCGAGAGCGTCGTCTCCCCGAGCTCGGGCTCGGCCGTCGGGAGCTCGGTAGTATACCCAAAGTCGGCACCCCGCTCGAACACGCCATCGCACGACGGACGCACACTCTTCACCGGCGGCAGGGTCTGATAACGAACGAAACGACAGATATACATATACCTATACGTATACACGTATACGCGTGCATATATTTATATATATATATATACATATACATGTATACATGTATGTATATGTGTGTGTGTGTGGGGGGGGGGGTGAATTTGTGTGTATATATAGATAGTAATCCGTCAGCTGCGAGCGAAAGAGAGAGAGAGAGAGAGAAGGAGACGGGGACGAGGGAAAGGGGAGAGAGACACCCACGTATATCTGTAGAACAATAATTGAATTGCTGTGGGTGAAAATTAAATTGTTAAAAATTTAAAAAATAAACAAACAAACGGTAAGAAATATCACACGGGCAAGTTTCGTTAACGTTTTCATATCAGGCGGGACGATTTTATTTTTTATTTTTTTTTTTTTCGTTCTTATCGCGTCAGGTGAGAGGGATACTCTCCGAGGTGTATATTTTTGCTTTTCGATTTTACCCTCGTTTCTCAAGTATTTTTTATTTACGGTCTTAACCTAGCGCGTTTTATCTTTTTCTAATTATATTTCATCTTATCTTTTTCTTCAACATTTTCGAACGTTTCTTCGTATTTCGCGTCTCTTAATTTTCTCCGCCTGCCGTTACAGCACCAGCTCATCGCGGAAGGGTAATTTATATTTTCTTATCTCTTATCGCGTTGCCTCGAAAGTAAAAGAAAAACACTTGACGCGACGTTCGTTCGTTCCGTTCCGTCTCGTTTCGTCTCTCGTCTCTCGTCTCTCGTCTCTCGTCTCTCGTCTCTCGTCTCTCCTACATCGTATCGCGATTCTCGCTTCTCGCGTCTCGCGGCTCGCGTCGTTCGTCGCGTTCGTCTCGTCTCGTCTCGTTTCGTTTCGTTTCGTTTCGTTCCGTTCTGTTCGCGACAGCGCGGCTGCTGTTGCAGGTGCGATCGCATACTTATACGTATGAACGACTCGCGGAGGTGTTTCGTCGATAAAAATTTTTTTGTGAAATATCAATATACCTACGTTACAGCGTGTCGTACCCCCAAAATCTAAACTCTCGGTGTACCTGAGAGTTTAAAAAACAAAAAAAAAAAAAAAGAACCAACAAAACGAAACAAAAAAATCTCACAAAAATTAATCAGCCGGTTGCAAGTTTAACAAACAAAAACGAAAAAAAAAAAAACAAAACGAAACCAAAATACGTACTCACCAGCAAGCAACATCCTCGTAACAATATAACAATAAAGTGATACTTTCAGCGTGACTCCGTCAAAGAGAATGTAATAATACGTACAAACCCCCTCGTCCTCCTCCTCCTCCTCCTTCCTCTTTTCATCCCTCATAGTTCGCCTCGTGATAACGTAAACGTCGGCAAAAAACAAAAAACACAAAAAGCTAAAAAATACGGCGAGGGATCAGCGTCGCGTATCGAGTTGCCCAAAATACGAAACCTACACGCATACGTACAACCATACGTGTATATATACACACATACACACACATATATATATACACATATATATGTATATATTGTATATGTATATGTATGCATGATACACGCTTGTACGCATATGTGTACATGTTAGATCGTATAACGCATACCGCGTATGTTATTTTCCACCCACGTACGCGGCAGTTATTTCATTTAGAATCTCTCGGGTGTCTCTATCGTCCCGTAAGATATTCCGTGGAATTTTTTTTTTTTTCAGTAGAGAGAAAGAAAATAAGATAAAAATAAAATTGGTGCGGTTGAACGTACAGCAAGATTCGATAATATTGCAGGATCCCCTGCGAGTGGAGCTGCAAGTGAAATAGCGCAGACGTTTTCTAATCCGATGTCGTGACGTGTAAACTGTGTTGTAGTTTATATGAGGAAGAGAGGGAAATTGAAAAGAATTTGAAAGAATATAAATGTAAACGAACGACGATACGTTAAACGTTGTTAATCGGTAATGATAAGTATGAACGATTAAAAAAGACAAATAGAAAACGGTGAACGAGGTGCCGATAAGGGAGTGTAAGTTGTTACGCAGAGACACGAGGAAGCGTCTCTCTTCTTATAATTATCGCCGCGTACCTCGTTTGGCACGACGACAACGACGAGGAATAAGAAGAAAAAGAAGAAGAGAAAGTGGGGGAGAATAGAAGTATCGCATAAGAATTAGCGTGTGTGCGGAGATCGGCGCGAGGCTGAAAAGAAACCAGCTACGATGATGATTTTGACGAGCCTTGGTGCGAAAGGTGTGTCGAATCCTTGACCATCCCCCGTTAGAAGGGATCATGCAGCGTTGATTTAGATTTGGAAGATAATTTGCGGCGAAACCGTAATACGGGTGTAACGCTCCTGAATTGACGCAACGCCGCGAGAGTGGCGGGAGATTTTTTAATTTTTATCATACAACAAAAGTCCATGTTCGAAGAAACAGGGGAATATCACATCGCACCTTTCCTCGAAGTGAGGGTGAATCGGAAACGGCGGGTGACATGCGACCGGATAAAAAGGACGAGATTTTGCAAAACGGAGAATAAATGAATCGTTATACACGGCGTTGTAGACGGTGCCGAAGAAACCCGAGGAGTATCTCTGAGCGAAGAAGCTGCCCTCGGCTCGATAACTTATACTTCTTACCAGTGAGTCGATTGGGAGACTCTGAAATCGGTCCGATAAACCTTGATACATATGCATATAACGCTTCAGGTATATTATAACGATTAGAAGGGCAGAGATGCGTCATTTCTGTCGTTTCTCATTATCCGACGGTTAAATGTTTCAAGACTTACGTACAAATCTGATATATTCCGAAGACCATTCGTTTCAAGTTCGATCTTATACGCGATAGGGGAAAAAAAAACAAACAAACAAGCAAACCAAAAAAGAAACAAAATTAATAATATTAACATTACGGTAATATAGTTGAGATAATAGTATTGGTAATATAAATAATAATAATTGTAACAGCAACAACAATATCAGGCGTAATCATAGTATTAATAATAATAGTAATAATAATAACAACAACAACAACAGCAACAACAACAATAGAAACAATAACTGCAGTAACAATAGTATTACTACGTTATTCGTACGATGACGACAAAATACGACGCAAGATAATTATTATATACGATGTTTGAATATTTGTGAAATTTTTAACGCCGTATACATAATCGAGGTTAAGAGAGAAGGAAGAAAAAAAAATTTGAAAAAATACCGAATAAATAGTCAAAATTTATGAAATATAACACATGCATGCGTGTAACAATAATAAATAAGAAGTGTGATTCGATTTTTAAATAATTTTTTATATCTATCGTATATACGTAACGGTTTCAATATTTAGTAAATCATAATAATACTACAATATTAATAGTAACATTAATAATAATAAATTGAAGTAAAAAAAAAAAATCTCGATGACGGATGTAACAAAACCGGCATAACATTGTACGAAGGAGAAGGAAAAACTAAACGTAGAAGAAAAAAGAACAGCTGTAGTAACTTCGGGAGTTGAGAAAATATATGTAAACATTTGTCAAAGTGCGATATATAACGTTGAAGGTATATATATAAAAAAATACAATAGAAAGCATCTCCCCCCCCCACTCTTGTATAACATATATATACACATATATATATATATATATTATATGGGGGAGTTCAAATACGGGCCAGTAATTTCAACCCTGGACTACTGTTCCAGTCTGTTCTCTGGGACGAATCAAGCGTCGACGGGCGGTGGAGCATCGAGCAGGCCGACGACTGTATCGGCCATGCAGGAGGAGCTGCTGATAGAGAAACAGACCGCTAATAAACCGGCCCCCTTGTCGCCCGGCGGTGGTTCCGATTCGGCGGTCCAGGTCGGAGGCGGGGGATCTCGGGAGGGCGGCGTAAAGTCGAAGGACCAGCAGGAGCAGGAACGGGACGTCGTCTCGATATCCTCGATGTCCTCCTTGGCAGGGATGAGCTCGATAACCTCGATGACGGTATCGGGATCGGACAAGGAGGGCGGTCCTCAGCCCTCGCCGTTCCCCGGGGACCCGGTGAGGGTGCCGAGCCTCTGGGCGGACGACGGGAGCCTCCACGCTCTACCGGTGAACGGATCCCTGGCGGCCTTTCAAAATTTCCCAACCGGCGGACCGGCCGGTTTGTTCGCGAACACGGGGAGCGGTTCCGCGGTCAACGCCGGCTCATCGAGACGCGCCATTACGGCCAGTCACAATTTTCCCCAGCAAGCCGGTGCCGCGGGTGCAGGTATAAGTGGTGCTAGTGCAGGTAGTGCTGGTGTTGGTGGTGCCGGTGGTGCAGGTACGACTAGCGGCGTACCTGGTGTTGTTTCGCGACACGGAGTTTTGTCGGTTTCGTCACCGCCCCAACAGCAACAACAGCAACAGCAACAGCAGTCGCAGTCCCAGGCACAGAGTCAGCAGACCCAAGCTCAGCAGCAGCAGCAGCAGCAGCAGCAGCAGCAGCAACCCCAGCAGCAATCTCAGCCCCAACAGCAACAGCAACAGCAACAGCAACAGCAGCAGCAGCAGCAGCAACAAGCCGCGGTATCGAATCACCCCGGCGTATACGTTCAGGGGAAAGGCTACGCCGCGTGGTCCGGCGGCTCTCAGTCCGCCGTTGGGCCTCAGCAATGGGGCGGCGGGGGTGGGGGCGGGGGTGGGGGACCACAGGGGGCCGGCACCCCGGCCCTACAGTCCCCCTGGAGCCGCGGAAGGTCCGTGCCGAATCTCCCGCCGCTGCACTCCTCGCTCCACGTGGCCGCTGCCGCGGCCGCTGCCGCTGCTAGCCTCCAGGGCAGGAAACCGAGTCCTACCTTCTCGGGTCATCCGGGGCACCCTGGACACCCGGGACATCCGGGTCACCCGGGGCATCCCGGACATCCCGGACACCCTGGGCACACCGGGCCCACTGGTATCAGTCCGGTTAAGTTCAGGAGGAGCACTTCTTATCCGGGAAAGACCAGCTTGTATCAACAGCCGGCCGCGCCCACCTTCGAAGTTACCGGTGCCGACGAGAGGGATCTTCTTCAGATGCCACCTTATCAGCAGGTGAGTTATTTGTCGATCGATTCCGTAGCTTGACCAATTAACGACAGCAACAACAAAAACAACAACAACAACAACAACAACTGCACTCGTTGGATACGCGGATTTATACGAGGCTTTGCGCCGTTTCGATCGATTTGTTATCTTATGTTTATTACAGTCGGTGCATCGATTGTCGCGTCTCGAGTCAAATCCGGAAAGTTAGTCCCGTAATATAACTTGGATTATTACAGAAGCCGATTACGTCGTGGTTGACTTTGACCGGTAATTGCTCGTAATGAAATATTCTCTACGTATGATATTACACCTGTTACGGTAATATTTAGATTGTTAGAAAAATAAAGTGCTTCGTAAGGTATTTTCATCGCTGAAGATACGCGGTTTTAACTCGATAGACGCAGAATCCGAAACTCGTTTCTGGCGATGTTGAACAAATGTGTATGGCAAAAATTCCGTGCGTTTAGAAACCGTTATCGTTGCTCGTCGATCTTATCGCTGAATATGATCGATCTGTGGAAAAATCGTTGAAACACTTGGGGAGTGATCGAACAATGATTCGAATACATTTTTGAAATTTTGTGTTAAACGTCGTAAGATCGTAATCAACGAAGATTGGTGTAAACGCGTCGTGCACTTCTTTTATTTATAGTTTGCCCCGCAGATAGCGGTTTAAAAAGTAAAACTTGGGGACCAATTATTCACAAGGCATGCATGGTTTATTGTTAGCACTGTACTTGTACATTAGCGTGAGCCAAAAAAAATGTACCCATCGAATCTGTGGGCTTAAAAGAACCTATTTACTCAGAAAAAAATTGTCCCGTTTTGAAAAATTTTTAGCTCAATTTTAAAAAGTGTCGCTGGCCATTTGAAATTTCCCGTTTAAATAACACCCGACAAATTCTTTTTTTTTCATTAAAAAAGCTGTAACTTTTGAACCGTTTGAGATAAAAAAATTTTCATGGCATATTCTTGCAGGGCATTAAATTCTCTAAACAAGATTCCCGAGTCAAATTTCTATACTCAAAAATTCGCATACTCACGGGTCGTGAAAGTCGAAGAAAAGCGTCGTGGTTGAGAATTACACCAACTCGTAAAGGTAGAGTCGAAAGTTTTCGCTAATCTGCGGAAAAAGTAAATAAACCGCGGTATCTGTGGTGTTATACATACGTGCAGAGGTAAATTTCTAACGGTCTAAAATTATACGCAAGTATAAATAGAATTGCGGATTTGAATGCGCTAAGGCTGTTACGTAGGTAGGTGGGTAGGTATTATTTTCCTACGTGTTAGAAAAATCGAACATACCGTTCGTAGGACAATTAACAGCTTCGGTTTTTATCATGCTCGCAAGATGTGCCGCTGGATATCACGTGCGCACCTCTACGACGTTAAAAAAAAAAAAAAATTGTGCGTGTACAATTAGCGGTAATATACTAAAAGATGCCGTCAACTTTCAACTTAAAAAACAAACCGTAAACGACCATTTATTATTCGGTAATAACCGTGCTCGATCATTATTCACGAACTTCGTGCATCTCGTCTCACGATCAACCGATCGTGTATACGTAGCAATTTACTACTTCTAAGCGGTACAAGGTACACTTTACGACTTTATGTCCATGGCGAGTTGTAACCTCGACAAATTACGAAAATACGGACTCGGTCGAGTTTTAATTATTTTCCGATAAGCTGACGGTATTCGTTTGTTACGAAAGATGTCGGCAAGGGATTCGGGCTTTTCGAATCTCTGACCACCTTAAGGTTCATTGATTTATCGGCGATGAACGATGACGTTGCGATATACCCGAAGGAAGGGCAACGGATGAGTCTTTCATCGGTAACGTTGAAATCACACAACCACGTTGAAGTTAGTAACGTTTGTAAAGTAACGAAACATCATGGAACGAATCGTTGTACAATTCTGACTTTATAAAATATGTTCATGTTTTCTTTGTCACGATTGAACTCGATGAATTTCGGACAATCCTGAGGTTGGAAAGTAACGATTTAAAGTAACGGTACCGGCTTCAACGTCATAAATTACAAGTTCCTGTGCTTTCCGAGTATGAGAAATCCGATTGATAATCGTTGCGACCAATTCTGGTACCTACTGAAAATTATGCACTCCGAATGGCGAACCGACATTGTACACAGCAGTCGTCGCAGCCTTCTCGCCTATCGCTATCTTCTCGTAGATTTAACGAACTCTAAGAGGCATATCTCAGCTGTGTCAAACACGCGTGTAGTTCCTTACATGTATCAGATAGAGAGAAGCGCGTGGTCTGCAAGCGAGTCTAGGTTACGCTCGGCTTCTATTCTTCTTCTTCTTCTTCTTCTTCTTCTTCTTCTTCTTCTTCTTCTTTTTCTTCTTCGTCATGGTCCCCTTTTCTTCTTCTCATTCCTCCTCTCCTCTCAAACCTTTACGGCGTGTGCCGGTCGGGCGGGTGACGTTTTTCCCAGCTATTTTAAGCGGTGTCTAAAAATAAAGATCTTCGTCTCCGCGATTGAATGGCAAATCTCGTTAGCTGATCTTCTCGCTGCAGCTGACGGTCCCCTCCTCTCCCTTCGCCACGAGCTTTGGTAGCCCTATTTTCGCGCCCCCTCTCGAATCGGACCCTCCTTCGTCCAACGATCATCGGAGTGCCGGTTGCACCTAGGTTCTACCAACAACTCGACAATTACACATATCAATGTAGATTCGAATCGGTCCATCTCCCGCACGCTTCTTGAATCCTTACCAACGCGTAGTTATAAAAAGAAAAAAAAAAAATACAACAAAAAAAAAAAACCCTCCTCTTATTCATCCCGACATCGACGTCATCCGACCATCAAGAGCTTTCCCGTTCCGGTGTTGCACGGCACACATTAGCCAGAGGATATGGTAGACCAGACGCAGACCGCGGTCTGGAAAAACTTGTGGCATACAGACATTGACGCGTGTTCGTTTACGCCTCTTTCTCTCTCTGTCTCTATGTATATATATATATATGTATATATATATATATAGATAATACATATAATATACCTATAATTATTCCACCTTTTGCGCACGCGTCTCGGCTTGGCCGGATCCACGGCACCGGCATCCCAGAACCAGAACCAGCAGCAGCAGCAGCAGCAGCAGCAGCAGCAACGACAGCACCGGGTTACGTAACTTGTGGAACAAACATATCGCGCAAGAGCGATAAGAGGCGCCGCCGTTTGATGACTGCGCGCGCGCATGTGTGCGTGTGTGTACGTTATAAATATGTATATCGGAACACACACACACACACACGTACACCTGGAGGACGCTTGTCCGTGTGTGTCATGCAGTAACGCAACCCGGTCTGTACTTACCATGCGGTTTAACGTAGGCGCGTATTGTTGGCAGATATACATACATGTATATTCGTATGTGCTTGTCGTGAATGTGGTTTATGGCCTCGAGGCTTATAAACATATTCATTCCGCGTTTATGCCTGTGTATGCGTAAGCGGCTCGGGTAATATTCGTCGTCGTATATACACATATGTATATATGCTTGCGCGCGTGTCGCGTGTGGGTGGGTGGATGGGTGCATACGCGTACGTGTGTACGTGCATACGTGCGTAAAAGCGTCGTACGTAGTTACGGAGACGGGGAACACGCGGGCCGGAGATTGTCGCCCGCAACGTGGAAGCAACGTGCACACGGTAATACCGGGCAACGTGGAAGCAATTGCCAGGAAGTGTACCATTAGTCCCGACTACTACCTACCGGCTCTTCTTGTCGCAGGGCTTCTACGGACCTACTCTCGTTACTGCTTCCACTATTAATCTCTCTCTCTCTCTCCGTCACTCTGTCTGCATATAACGCAACCGCGACGCGGGCATTATCTTCAGTAACGTGTCGTTCCTCTACATCTTTCTTATCCGAAAATGCACGGTTACTTTTTACACCTCGCGATGCGCAAACGATGTTAAAGTGTCGAGACACAAGTTGTACACTGAGAGAAATTTTTAGTTTCGGTTACCGCTCGGTCCTTAACTGTTTTCATCGTTTACCACAATCGGAAAATATAGTTCGAGGTAGAAAATGGAAATTAGTTTTCTAGCTGTTACCGGAAAGTCCGGTATCCGTTGCTATTCTTTCTCGTTACGATCACTGTTGCTATATTTTCTTGCAACTGTTGCGAAAATTTAACGCTTGTGCAAGAATAAATTGACGTTAAAGCCTTATTCGACTAAAAAAGTAGAGTAATAGTCACAAACTGATTTTGCGCTGCAATTTCCAAAAAAGGATCGACAATAACGCAAAATGTTTACGCGTACCTCGTTTTTCGTAATTCCAACAATATACGAACAGTTTTTTTAACGATGCCTGTTTTACTTTTAGTTCTTTTAGCTACTGTAACAATTGAAATTTTTCTCAGCGTAGCTAGATTCCAATCCACCTCGTAATCGAAACTTGCTTTTACTCAATAATTTTTAATGTGAAAAGTTTCACACTATTTTTCTTCTTCTTCTGTGTATATTTTCTTCCTCTTACAAGTCGTTCGCTTCTCCATTAAAAAATTAAATGCAACTATTGATGGACTGATTTTCATTCTCGCTTTTTCTTTCTTCGAAATTCAACACATCCTCGAAACTGATTCAGAAGTTACATGTACATAATATGAAACGAGTTACGGTTTTACCGAGATAATTCAACCATCTATATATATATATATATATGCTCGATGTATAATCTAAAGATTTGTTTACTTTTCCTCGCGTGCGGTGCACAGTGTATAAAACGGTTCTAGGCGTATAGAAATCTAGGCAGAGGATTACCGAGGCTGCTTAATCCATACGTACTTGGCCTACATACTCGCGTCTACGTTAATTTATCCCATTATTATCTTACACTACGCTCTATACCTATCTAGGTATTGTATTACATACCTATATACATATATATATATATGTATACATGTATACTTGTACCTATTCGCGTCTCTGTTAATTGGGTTTTAAGGATTAAATAATGGAAGAAATCTTGCGATTACCTTTCACGCCAGGGAATTTATACGGGTGCAGTATTAGACGAAAGATTTCTCGATCGATGTTTTTACCTATAATTCATCCTTTTGCGACTTTTAACACGCGTGTGCATACGGATTTGAAATTTTCATTTTCCTGCAAACACATGAATTTCGCTCTCACGGTTGTACGGACGGGGATATCCACTTTGTTTAATTAAAATTAAAACTTGTCCCATTTCCAGCTCGCGTTTTCCTGAAAATGCTCTGCGGCTAGCTTTACACTTGTCACGTAATGTCGGCGTGGCGCTCTTTACAGGCGGAAACGATATATTCGTTGATAACGGTATAATTGTTGGATGTTTTCTTAAACTAGGTTCGTGCTGTTGTACGATTATTTTTTGTCATTATCGCCAGTGCTCGTGACTATACTTTTACTTTACGTATATTATAGAAATCTCCGTAATTTCTCATTGAATTCTCGATGCTGTTGTAATTCTCACGTACTTGCAGAGGAGAGTAAAAATCGTACATCCCGATTGGTTACAGTTACGAGACTGTAAACTAGGAAATTATGGTGAAATCGGTATCGTTACAACAACGTTTGAATATTGTTGAAGTAACAACAATTTGTTGTATATAAATCACTATTATTAGTGTGATTGCACAGTTTTTAGTATCATACACTCAATGTTTTACGATGATTGCAATATTACTCTGTTTTCTCACGCGTGCTACAATTATTTTTTTTTTTCATCTCGATATACAAGCCTTTAGAATCGTTGTATTCTTGCACCCGGAATAAAATTCTCCAAATTCTCTAAAAATAAAGAGTACAGAGGCTATAATATAGAAACAGAAAAGTAACCCAACTAGACTTTCCGCTCACATATAAGGCTGCACTATTAAAAAATAGTATTTTTTATTTTATCCCGCAGAACCATTACACGCAGACAAAAATTTCTTCGTAATGACCAAAATTTGGTTCTGGAAACGAAATTTCAGGGTTATGATACAGTTTGGTGTACGATCCCGTATATTTCTTTGCGTATGCGAAATCACACGTATTACGGTAAAATCATTTTATGAGGTCTGAAAAATAATTGTTTAATTGTGATAATTAAAAAAAATTATCGCTTGATTCTCATTTATGCTACACGAATTAAGTGCCACGTGTCAAACAACGAGAAAGAAATATGCCATTGCGAATCGACTCGCTGATTCAATGCCGTTAAACGACCAATGATTTATTTACACTGATTATACCAGACCAGATGCCTGGAGAACCTTCCGATAACTGCTGATATTACTTCACTCGCGGGAAAGGATTTTTCGCGTCTAAAAATTCATTTAAAAAAAAAATGCAAAATACCGTTACCTCTGAGTGTATCGTCATATTTTCCAAGTTACGTTAAAAAATGAAAACACGTAGTCGTTGGTTCAGGAATGACAATACGAAATCCACCCAGTCTAATCATCGCAATATCACTTCATTCGAAAAATTATAACATTGTATAAATTTATTTATTTAACCAGAGTAAATTGCATAATCTACCATACCTCACTTAACAATAACCATTTTGCACAAATAAAATCGAATCCAGTTACGACGCTGGACCGCGTGACAAAAAAATTCTTGACGTTTCCCCCTCCGAACCACAAGACACATTTTCCAATCGAACCGTCAGGTCGGCTGAAAACGTAACGCGTCTTTCAATTTGGGACACCTTGTATATACGCGTATTACATACGTAGGCAGGCAGGCATGCCTGAAAGGCTGCAACGACACTCGACTCCGGCCTAGTTTCAGCCGCACATGCATTATTTTATACCTAGCGATGATAACGTCGTGCATGTTGGAGTGGTTAACAGTCTGCGATCATCATGATGGACGTTGATAGTCGATGGCTTCTCGGTCACGGCGACCTGCCGGCTTGTTTTTCAAGGTGAATCGCGTGCACCACCGCCAGACGGTGGAACACCTTGTGTCTTCTTCTTATTCTCTTTAAGCTCATTAAGTGCGCGTCGCTCGCATCGGGGATGCGGTTGCGGAATTTTGCAAAGCGCGGTGATAGCCTTCGCATATTTGTTCTTCGATGCTGACATGCCTTGATTGCCTGACCTACAGAGGTCGGAAAGGAAAAAATTTTCTTCAGAGTTCATGTTTAAATGAATAAATTTTGATTTTATACGTCGGATAATTTTAATCGAAATCTTCGCTTAGCACTTAAAAACTTTGATTTGCTCTCTTTTTCTTTTTAACGTCGATAATCAGGTGTCGAAGGTTTTTCGTCGGCGGTATTAAACGTTGAAATAAAAAGTAAACTTTGTCCGATGAAAAAAACAAATAAATAAAAAAAACAACTATTTTTACCCTCAAGAAAGAAAGAAAGTGGAAGAAATCAAAATTTCACATCTAGAACGTAGATTCAAAATTCATGCTTACCACTGAATTACATAACATTGCACAGATTCAAGTTTTTCTCAAAAATCGTTTTCGAATACCGCGATTCGGAGAAAATCCAATCGCTGCAGATAATAATCGATATCGTTTAATCGATGAAATAAAATTATTCTTATCGAGATGCCGCAAGGATAAACAAGACGCGACGATGACCTGAAAAACTCTGCTGTTGTTTAACATTATGTATTACACTACGTAACGAAACTGGACCATGTTTATCGGCATTGCTGCGGTTATTGCCGAGAGTTTAATTACCGGTTGGAAAAATCGTAATCTTTTAAACCGCTTCGCGCTTTTGTAACAATCAGCGTATCCACATGTTCTCGTTTACTATTGTTAAATTCGATTTCACGGTTGAACAGCGTTTATCGTAAGGTCCCCTTCCTTCCTATCCCGTCCACCCTACCTATCGCTTATTTTCGAAAGTTTCTCCTTTTGTTTTTGCCTTCGTTTTTTCGTAAGTTTCTTTTCTCGTAATTCCTTTCTTTTTCTCTATAATTTTTTTCCTCTTCTTTTATTACACTTTGTACATACACGAGCATTGCGCGATATTGTCGTTACTGTATTTTTCTCTCTCTCTCTCTCTCTCGTTTTTTATTCTCCTTCGTTTCGGTTTTATCGCCAGTACGACACTGTTGCATTAACCATACGCTGCATAGGCAGAGACAGGCATACACTTACTCAAACAAACACACAAACACAGACACACGTATAGACAAACTTGCGAGGTTTCGTAACGCCATGCGCTTGTGGATAAAGAATTGAAACGCAAGAAGCTTCGCTCGACCGATCAATATATATATATATATATATATATATATATATATATATATATATATATAATATATATGCATGTGTATATATATACATACATACATCATCCACCCACCTATCCTCCGTATGCTACATATTCTATGTATACGTATACATTTGTATATGCCATAAATGCTTCTTGCCGTCGTCAATGTAATAAACCATTACTTTGGGGAAACTCGTACCTATAACTAATTCAGATGGGGAAAATGGGGCGTCAAATGTTGGTTCGGCGCCTCGTTACACCCAAGTATACAACTCTGTGTCTGTGCATATATATATATATACATACACACACACATACAACGATATATAGGATACAGTATACAGACAATCAAGGGGATGGGACATCTGGTTTTTTTTTTTTTTTCTTTCTTTCTTTACTTTTACGTCATTTATTTCTTCCCGCACGCTGCCCGAAATGCGGGGAACTCGACCTCTTTCCCGTTTCAATTTCTCTGATCAAATTTGCCAGGGTCAAAGATACGGGCGAATGTACAATGATGATGATAATAATAATAAAAATAACAATAAATATAATAACAATAAACTTGTTAGTCAACGCTTCGTTAATTCTCATGCACGTTGAACGATGCAGCAGCTATAAGGCTTGCGTGTTGAGAAGGAGGAGAAGGAGGTTGTGATATCGAAGCAACTACACAACAGATGCAAAATAATTCATTGTGCCATTACGCGTGCAATCTATCTTGGACGTGTTTTCTGTTTTTAATTAAAGAGAGTGGGGGGTGGGGGGGAAGAAAAAAAAATGGCGACAGTAGCCACGAGAGGGAGGAAGCGACGAATAATCATCCGTAGAAACAAAAGGAACACGAAGAAGAGAAAAATTCATGACCGCATTAGAGACGCTGCACGAACTTGTGCAATATATTTATAATACAACGCTGACACGTGTGTAAATGTACGTACCTACGTAGAAATTAGTATGGGTATAAAACGTACGTATACCTATGTATACCGAATGGAAAGCGAATGACGACTCGGCTCGTTGCAATTATTCCATGCGATCGTGAATACATAAATGCTCGTTATTACAAGTTTTGCATACGGCTAGAATTATTAGCTGTAATCGTAAGTTCGTTGTGTCTATTCTTTCGTTTCAAATATGGTACGTACAGCTAGATGTATGTACTTTCTTTGAAATTTCACACGGTTCGTTTAACGCTTGTGCAGACTTTTAGGTGGTGTTTAATTGATTAATTCCTTATCAATGGGGACAAGAATCGTTACGGGTTAAGTTTGGTGAATGGATGCACGAGGTTGAAGTTTGCAACGTATTGCGGTAACGACATATTGGGAAAAAATGGTTATTTTTCAAAATTTTAGAATGATTATTAAGCAACTGATATTTCCAAATATCAGTGTGTTTTGTTTCATTACGGTTTAACGAATTTCAGACAATTTCTGTATTTCAAAATCGCGAAACAACGGTTTTTCCTCAGCACGAATCGATACGATAACGCCACTAACTTCAATATGGTATGGACATAAGAACAAAGTCAATTGCATGAAATCAAGTCAGCTGCAGTTGAAAGATGTGTGAGTTATAAATTGAATCGACTCTGCGAAAAGTATCAGAATTATCGTATATCCGTCTTACAAGTGTTAATTGAATTAAATAAATCATCACCGCGAAGTGTTTGAAAAGAATTTATTCCTCTGATAATAATTATGTACAATTTCACGGTGTCCGTGCAGTGTGTATAACTATTCACTGCATTTGTCGGAATGAACTCCGTGTGGCATCCTCTTACACAATCGTTCGAGAGATACCGCAGAGAGCATGTGTGCCGCAGTGGTATAATAACAACGAGGTATACATTTTATTTTATTTTTTTTTACTTTCATTTGTTCTTTTTTTATCTTGTCTCCAACGATTCGAACGCTCATGTAACCGCGCTGCACGCCCATCAACGCCTGCAGTATATTACACAGCAGCTAGTCACTGATGATAAAAAGCACGAGGATTTAAAGACCCACATAAAAGTGTACTGCTGTAGTCGTCGTCTCATTATCAGACATGTTTTATTCCCTTATTAACACGCTTGACTAGCGGTGTACGTTTCCTGGGTTTTATAACGAAAAGCTCGCGCGTAAGCTCGACGAATAAAAGCTGCACCACGACGAAAAGGAAAGAACGAATTATGCCAAGGTATATTCAAAGGTGGCTTGAGGTGGTTTGCCTCGATCTATCGATCAGGCTTTAGAGAGAAATCGACGCGACGACCTGTTGACAAATCGAAATGACAACGACCGACGATCAATGCCAGGCAAGAAAATGTTGTCGAGGAAATAAAAAGCGCAGCACCGATACACGAACGGAATGACACAACTTAAACGTGAGAGAAACCGCTCTCTTTGATTGTTAACCGATCGTTCGCTCGTTGCAGTGCGTTTGTAATATTGTACAAGGCATCGGCAATATGGAAGTACCAAGATCGTGTGGCAATGCGCGTGCATTACTTGGCGCGTGTGCATCGAGTCGTCGTATTTAAGCGGCAGCGAGAGTGAAATGGACGTTGTGGAACTTAAATAAACTCACGGGGAATGGAACGGACAACTACACAGCTCTGCCAGATAATCTACCGGTGACTCACGATCGGTCTGCAGGTATCGCGTATTGGGTTGCTCCGCATTTTCAAAGCGCAATTGCGGAGTGCGTGCCGATGACGGGAGTAGAGAAAGAGAACGAGAATGAGAAAGAGAAGGACAAGGAGGAAGAGACTGAGAGTCAGAATCGATTTATTGAATTACATCGTTGTGAGGAGAAAAAAAAAAATAATACCACCACCATTGCACGATTAAGAGGTAACACTACTGTGAAAACCTAAGAAAGCACAATTTTTTTTTTTGTCGGATAGAAGAAAAGGTAACTTGATAGAAAAATATATAAATAACAAGTCCAATCGGAAGAAAAAGAAGAGTGGCATTAGTTGTAACTCGATTGATCATTGGTGTGTCTGTCCTCGCACCATGCGCTTCAACCTATGCTGTGTAACCCGAACGATGAACGATTCAATTTAGAACGATATCTCGTTATATTGTTGCGCCGGTTAATGGGTCCGCGGTTTCGTTCAATTATCTCGAGGATTATACGTTGCATGTTGTACAACTACGTGTATTCGTACCGAGATGGGTTCGGTTTACCTGCATGCGCATCGACTGCAGCTTCGTTAACGAAAACATTCCACTGCAGAGACCGAACGGTGCAGGAATTTTTTCTACATCGAGAAGATTAGATTTTACCGATACCGTAAACTCTTTGACGAAACTCAAGTAGCTTCTTATCAATGTTGTTGCGTGGTCACATTTTTATGGTCGAAACACTTGGAAGCCTCTGTTAGTAACACTCGTTTCTGGTCTATTACAGATGGTTTACAGATGTGAATTCCGCTCGTGACAAACTGTTTAAACAAACCGTTCAACATTGCCGATGAGAAAGATTCATACGCGAGTTAACAAAAATCATACACGGCTTTAAACCATCTTCAGATCCATAAATTCCAAGAATCGAGTCTCAACTTCTGAACAACTCGATCGGTGCAGGATTTCAGGACCGTGGAAATTGGTCTTATTTCGCGTTGGTTTAGCGTGCGTTTATCTTTAAGCATCTCGTTATACACGCAAATGCATTTGACTTATAAATGTTTGTCATCATGTAGGACAGATTTGCGGAGGTATAAGCCGTGTCATTATGCAATGCGATAAGGATCCTGCCTGTAATAATCTCTGTGCCTCATCCTCCGAGGACTAAACCACAGGATCCTGTCCACGACAATGAATATAATTTTCGTCCACCCAATCCTGAGGAATTTCTGCTCGCTTGCGTCTTCCCGCTGCTGGGTGTAAAGTTGATAAAGTACCTATTCGCACCCCTTACTCGTAGTTATGTATCCATATCGAGGTTCATCAAAGGCTCTCTTCCGGTCTTCCTCGACGTCATCCAGCGGTACAGAGATCTCTGGATCCTTGAAACGAGCTGTAGACTTGGCCACCTCCTACTCACACTCGTTTACACCTGGATCTGTGTGCGTGCATGTATTACAGACGAAAGGTGTACGTATATACCAACGTAAGATATCGACCGGTGGTCGTTTGTGGCCGCGTCTTCCCCACCTTCGTCGCTAAACCAAACTCTGCAGAGGTCTTGCGCCTGCGTCAGACAATCTCTGCTCGCGTATAACCTATGACATGTAAAACACGAATAACGTAGACGCGAACCTACATACCGTAGAACGTATGTTGTACCTACCGTTGGAGGTATGCGTTGGACGTTTATGCAGTGTGGCGTGTACCTATACACGAACATCGAGTGCCGATGATCGCGTGGCATGAGCAGCTAGCATTAAAGGCCATGGTACGTATGTGTCTACGTATAAACACGTTATACATGGTCCTCTGGTGTACGCAGGTACGTACGTATACCTTGTACATTGACGCGCTTACACGTATGTACCGCGAACCACGAAACCATCTCCTCTCTATATTCGTACAACGAGCATACCGGCGCACAGGTCGATAGATGCGCCTTCAGCATTGCCGGTCGTCGACGCATTCCATTATAAGCCCGGTGCTTGGACGTGACTCTCGAAGTGGAGTAACCATGTGTGTTACAGCCACTTTTGTTGCCGCCACGTCACAACCTTTCTTCACCGAGGTTTTCATCCCAGCTATTATTACCACATCCTACTGAAATGTCAGTGGGTACGCAGAACGCGACCGTGGAACGGTATCCAGTATAGGTACCGTCCCAATTGCATCCCCGGCCGATCTCATTGTCACGTTATGCATGTACGCTTTCGGAAATCGCCACTTGTCGAGACCACCGCTCCGACACCTGCAGATCTCTCTCTTGCAGTTCCCACGGCCAATGGCCGTTTCGGCGTCCCTTGGTTCGCTTCGCCACGGAATTTTCACGCGCTATTTTAAGATTAGCTCGGTTTAAATTCGCGGCCGGGCACAGCCGCAGTGGCGTGACCCAGTGAGTGCCAGGAGTGCCTGACTATCCGCTGTTGCAGTGGCAGGCTAAGGTAGGTCAGCCGCGTGGAGCCGGGTGCCCGGGCGCGGCGAATCGGTGCAGGGTGTAGGTATGTACCTTACCCAGGTACTACACCCCTTTACGGTACCATCCGCATCAAGGCAAACCAATAGATCTACTCTCGATAAATGCGCTTGAAGCACCTTTGCCACGCACCGATAACGACGATGGGATCACGATGTTGGAAGAGTGAATTTGTTCCGAGGTTTATGGATTTTCGGTACAGTCACACAGTGGCCATTCATGATCGAAGACGTTGTGAAAGGCCGGGTGGTTTCTACCGATGGACTGCGAATTGAGGTTACTTGGCATGCTCAGCGATTGAACCATGTGTATAGATTCTTTGGTACGAACTCGTGGCGTGGAATTGGTGGCCTCCTTCTTATACCACGGGGCTGTTATTCGTTCTGTCACGAATTCGCGATAGTATCACAGGTCGTGTATTGATTTACAAGGTACTTACAGCGGGTGGAATAAAAGGGGTATCGGAAACGATCGGCGTACCTGTTAAAACGAAATTGGGTCATTCTATTCACATTTTTTTGCATGCTTGAGTAGGTACGAGAGACCAGAAAGAGGAGCAACTTGTTAGCAAGATACATCGATAATCGATAAGTTCGCTCACCTCAACTTCTAAATTGAGCTGACTTTTGGAATTTTGGAAAGAAAATGTATAAGTTTAATGCGTCAAGTTTTTAGTTTTGTTTTATACTTTCCACAAGCTCGTTTGTCTTTTGTACGAAGTCTTCCTACGTATTCGGAAGTGTGTTTGCGAGTAAAATCTCTTCGCGTTCTCTTGCGAATCGCCCAAATTGTTGTTTCAAGTTTGTTCAACGTCTTTTAGCGTGCCGGATTCGTAAGTTCTTTAATACAAATCATCGCCTGAAACTACAATGTGGAATAGTCAATACGAACAAACGTCAATGACGGCTCTTGTAAATTTAGTCAAGAATTCAAGTGGGTGCCCTTCGAAGTCGGGGACGAAAGAAGTCCGAGGAATTTCATCTCCCTACATAAATAGCCACATATTTCGAGTTCGTCTTGTAAAGATCATACATACGTGAATTGCATTCAAACATCGTTCAGACTCTCCGTATGACAAACGACGAGTTGACCACCCTCCGAACTTGTCTTTGGATACGACTGTCCACCTCCGATGATATGAAATCTCGAGTACAGGCATTCCTTACGTAATATCTCGAACTGTAGACCCGTACAGCGACCCAATTACACGGACCTGTGAACCATTCCGTCCATTACACCCTCTGAATAAAACCTCAATGTCGAATTTTACTGAATAAGAAAGAAACTGAAAGACGGAGAAGGTATATTTGTGCAATCAGTTCGGTGTGGAAGGAAAGTACCCGATGTGTACCTCATCGACTTTCTTCCTTCTAGATACGTCGTCGTAGGTAAAGAAATATTAGACTCGTATTTTTTGTTTTGGTCTGCCAATTGAGCTGTTCGAGGGGTTAAAAACCAGCCGTAAAAGTTCGACCCCAAATTAAGTCAAATTTTCAGAATTTCGCGATGACGATGTGAACACATCTTTCGATCTTTCGTTCTTACTCTTAGGAATTGCACACCTCTTATTTGCTGGTAGTAAAAACTTGCGGTGTGTTTTTCACCCTCTCCAAACGGTGTGATTAGCCTGTGAGAAAAATACGTTTCCAATATTTTCTATCGTACCACACCATGTCTTAGAGAATAAAGAAAATCGGCGAGGTACACTCGATTCCTTGCTAGATGTGGGTGATCCATCCTGCACCTTCCTAGGGATTAACATCTGCGTCGCATCGGGGTGTGAAAAGTCGATCGAAACCATGCAATGCATGGCGGAAGTAGGAGAAGCAACGCGCGGAAGTAGCGGCAGGACGGCGATGCCAAGGGGATGAGGAGGGGTGAAAGAAATAGAGAGAAAGAGAGAGAGAGAGAGAGAGGACCGATGCAGGTTCCTCTCGCGATGCAGGAATCGGGGCGTTCTGCCAGCCGGTGGCGTAACTGGGTCAACCCGTTAGCACCGTTCGAACCTCTCGGGCTTCCAGCAACCTACCTCCTCGTCCAGCGCGGGGGATGACGAGGATATTTGGGAGGACGAAGCTCGGGGCTCGTCGTCTGCCCTCGTGGAAATCCGGAGGCGAGGATGCTCCCTCATCCCTTCACCACCTCGAAACCCGCCCCACGGCCTCTCTGTCTCTCCACACACACCACCGACGTCACGAATCAATAGAGCTGCCAGTGTTGCTGCCGCTGCAAGCTGCACTTTGCTGATCTCATTCGTTATTTCGTACGTTGTATGGTGACGGACGGTGTACGTACATACCTATGGATGGTAATTGTATTACGACGTACCGGATCGCACGTGGACACACGTGATTGTCCGCAAATCAGGCTATTTACATATTTAATATATGGTTGCATGGGAAACCTCGGGGAATTGTTTTACTTGCAATACGTTATATAGGTCATGCTACGGTGTTGGAAAAATTTTACTAAACGTAATTTTGAAGCGCACTGAGAGAAATTTTTTGTTCCGGTTACCGTCCGGTCCTTAACTATTTTCATTTTTTAACCACAATCGAAAAATATAGTTCGAGGTAGAAAATGAAAATCAGTCTTCTAGCTGTTACCGGAAACTCTAGTATCCGTTGCTATTCTTTCTCATTACGATCACTGTTACTAGATTTTCCTGTAACTGTTGCTAAAATTTAATGCTCGTGCTACGATAAATTGACGTTAAAGCCTTGCTTAAATAAAAAAGTAGAGTAAGCCTCGCAAATTTATTTTGCATTGCGATTACCAAAAAAGGTGTTCGAGCTATTCGTTACATTTCTCTTGTAAATTCTAACATTTTAATTGATCCTTGTACTTTTTTTTCCGTCACTTAGTAGTACATTAAAAAATGGTTAAATGAACACAAGAATTTTAGTAAACCTGCTGTGACGTTTTTATCTCTAACCGTGTACGTACCGTGAGTTTTTCAATAAAACTCTTATGCTCACGTATTGAAAAATACCAAATTTTTACCGGGGTCAATTTACGGAATTCATTTTTTTACTACACAAGGAAAATCATGTGCATATTGTACTTGTTTTAAAGCTCTTCTCGAGAGTTTCGCGCGGATAAGAGGCGGTTGTGAATTGTGTTCCTAAGACTCGGCTACGTAACCGCGACCGGAGTGAAAGCCCTCATCCTGCGTTCTTGGAAAGTTAATATAAGCTCTTAGAGCCTTACTCGATAAGAAAGTCACGAATCAATACACGTGGAAGTGGCATTGAAGGGTGGGTTTGGTAAACCCTTGAGATTATACTCTCCAGTCTCTCCGCACTTCGTCCGTATCTCGAACAGCTATTATATTCAGTTAATTCTAATCGATTATAAAATACGTGGAAAGTCCGGGAAAACTAATGTCGGAAACATTTTCAACTACAATACAAGGAAGATGCAACGATCACGACGGCGTAAATCGGATCGTGTAGACAAAGGATAAACCGAAAGACAGGAATAACGGCGATGTTTTCACCCTCTCTTAATTTTCAACCCGTAATTTATTCCCTCGGTATGAATATAATACCTTCCATCATCTCGTCAAAGATGAAACGCAGTCGGAGTGTAGTGCAGCACGTACGTCATATCTACGCCTAGAAATCCTCGAGTGGTAGCCGATCACGCTCGTTATTGAGTAAATCCTTTACCTCGAACTGAGCTTATCTTCACAATTTCGAACCCCTTTGAATTCGCAGCAAGGAAAACGCGACGACTATAACGGACCTCTTGATTAATATCCGTCTCGTCTGAAAGCTCACCACAAATACAAGTGTGAAACAATTTTAGGAAAATCGATTTTGAAATCGAGAATCGAGTTTATTTTTTCACGTATTACTCGACCACCGAACCGCTACGAATTATATCGAAGTCGAGATTTCGAAAATTCCATAGTTTGCAAAGTTCGTTTCTCATCTCGCTCTCCCATCGTCACGAGGAAATAACTTTTCGGTTCCTCGGTCAGAGCGCCGAGGATGTTCGACGATAAGCACCGAGTTCGAAGCTGCACATCCCAGCGTCCTCGACGTTGTGTTATATGCATGTAGGGGCGGTTTCATCCCCCTCGGTGGAAATGGCCCCTTGAAACCGAGCAAGTCGATACTCTCTTTCTCGAACTGGGCCACGTGTATCTGGGTCAAGCCCAGCTTCTACCCGTTTCGCAAGTAATCGGTAATGTTACGCAATCGAAAGTAACTTCCAACCCCAAGCGCATGCGCTGCCCGTATCCACCACCACCACCACCCCCTCTCTTCCGCCTCCCCCGCCCCCTTTTTCCCCTCCGTTTTAGCACGCCGCCCTTGCGCCGTGGCCTGCCAACCCTTGGTTATATAGGTAGGTGTGTTGTACGGACAGGGTACACCTTCGCTCCTCCTATAGGGCCCCACCTTGCACCCTTCGAAATCCAGATCTTCCCGTTTTCTCGTTCCTCTTCGGTGACCCGGCCTTCTGGAATTATCCCAGAAAAACACCGCCGCAGGGGGTTAGAGTTATCCTTACCCTGTTAAAAATCTGCCGCTGGAATCTTCGGATTTGAACGTGACTGCAGTCACTGGGATTTTTGTGTTTTTAGCTATATTTCGTAAAGCGATAGGTTACAGATTTTTATTATTTTTTGTTTTTGCTCCTATCTCGTCAATTATATCTTCTTGCGTATTAGATTGTTGCAATATAATGTACGCAAATATTATCGAACGTTTCGCTAACGGCAACTGATTTGAAAAGGAAACAACGGTTTTTTGAATCGGGGATTGCGGGCAGAGATAAAAATTGGAAACTATCGAAGAAAAAATCACAAGGGGTGGCAGAAAAAAATACAGCTCGTAGTGTAACACTTGGGATGGATCAGGGATTCGAGAGTAAGGAATGAAGTGAGATTATAACCCAGTGGCTAGAAAAATATAAACGTGGGATCTTTTCCGCGCGTCAAACTCCGTCCATAAAACTTAGAAAGACCCGAAAGCTTGGAAAGTTTCAATATCTCCTCGCCATTTCGGAGGATTTGTCCACCTACCGAAACATCAGCAAAGGCAGTTTTCTTTTTTCTTTCGTTTTTACACCTCATGCGGAGTAGTATATAAAACTCACCTGTGGTTTCTTTGCCTTTCTTTTCTACAGCCGGCTTCGCTCTTTGCGTCTACCTTTCACGCTTATACATTTTGTAAATATTTTTTTCCCTCCCTGATCGATCGTGAGGTGATTTTTTCCTACAGATCCGAGAGCTGTTTGTATAAAAATTTTCTTTGACATTCCCTGTGTAAGGAAATGGAGAAAATATGTTTCGCACGTGCTGCTGACAACATATTATATATGTATATGTACGTGAGATATTGAGAGAGATTTCTTCGTATATCTATACAAATGGGAAGGACGATGACCGAATATTTTACGAAAATTCACTTTCCAGTGGTTTCGAAAGAATTTTTTTACACATCAAAAAAAGCATCAACCCCTCGCGGAAAAATTATGAGAAAAGAGGCTCGGAGATCTGCGGTTTTTACTTCAGAATTTAACCTGCGCGAAGCTACTTCTCCGAGGGGTGAATGTACCCTAATTCAGCTTGCACGATCCTCGAGACTATAACGAGGGTTAATTTAATTGTTGAAATATTAATAAAAATTTAACGCTTTTATTATATATAAACTGCAACCCCACCTGTTCAGTCGGCCAAACGAGGCTGTAAAAAAAATTTATCATAACTCATTGTTGGATGGAATTTTGACGAACTTTTTATCATTCGCGAAGTGACTTAAAATGAAAGGTTGTATATAATACACGTAAACAACTGTTTTTATACGCTCGTTGCCTTAAATTACCATATTTGCAGTCACGATTGTTACGTTTCTCATATAATTATAGCACAATCGAATTATAAATTCATCACCTTTTGTACGAGGTTACCGTTATATTTTCCCGTCGAATGTTGAGTCGAATGAACGAACGCAAGACGGCGGTAATGTCTAATCACCTAATTACGGAACACGGAAAACACTTACTCGGCCTGATATCGTCCGAAGAGAAAGGAAAGAAGGAATAAAAAAGTAAATAAATAAAATATAAAACTTCAGGGGTAGTAAAAATGACGCGAATTAGCATAATAAATTGAAAGTGATTTCTTTTGTGAAACGTTTCATTAGGGATGAAAGCAACGTACGTAAATGTTTCGTTCGCCCTAATTATACGCATTAGGCAGGCGATGCGACAGGAATTAAAGTGTAATGTCATACGATATGTAATAATTACAGGAAGCCACGCAATGAACATAAACGGCACGAGAAATTTTCATTTTCTCATCGTAACGAAATAAAGTACAGTTTTAAGTAAAAAATGAAAATGAGCTTCTCAATTTGTAATAATCAAAAAATCTGTTACGCTTTTCTATTCCTTTGGATTTGGTCGGTAACTTGTATCAATATCTTCTTCTAAATATTCGCGAACAGAGAAAAATTTCATTTGTTACGGTAACTAGAAAAATTCGGTAAAACAGAACTGTTTGAATATTGTTGGAATTACGAAAAACGAGCTACGCCTAACCATTTTGCGCTACTGTCGATTCTTTTTTGCTAATTGCAATGCAAAATCAGTTTGTTCGGTTTACTTTACTTTTCTAGCTAAGACTTTCCGGTAACGGCTAGAAAACTAATTTTCATTTTCTATCTAGAACTATATTTTTCTATCGTGGTTAAAAAATGAAAATAGTTAAGGACCGAGCGGTAACCGGAACTAATAATTTCTCTCACACTCAGTGCAGGATAAATTAATTTTGTCGAAACAGTCAATTGATATGCTGAGATCGATTATATGACTGAAAAAAAAAATATAAATATTGAGCGAGAAAATCAGGCGTGAAATTAATCATACGAGTATCGATCAGCTATGGTTACAAATTATTTTTATTATCTCATCTCCGTTTCTTTTTTTTTTTTTTACTTTATTTGTAATTCGAAAAAATATTCCAAGGTAAAGGTAGGCGGTTCGATTTCGGAACATTCGGTTGTACCTGTTTCTGCGAGGATTGAGTGGCCGTTACGTCAGCGGGGCAGCGCGTAACTGTTTGACGAGAAACAGCCAATAACGATCGACGAGCGAGCGAACGAGCAACTCAAGGTGGAGCCGGCGAAAAGAGGGCGCGGGGTAAGCTCGAGCCAAACGGAGCCAGGGCGAGGGTGGCCGCTGTCGACGCCCTGGTGGTGGTGGTGGTGCTGCTGCCGCTTCCTGGTTTTCCTATATTGATTTTCCACCCTGCGCCGCGCCGACCCCCGCAAGAGAGAGAGAGAGAGGAGGGAGGGAGGGAGGGAGGGAGGGGGAGCTTTTGCTCCTCTCCGCTACTGTGTTTCCTTTTATACGTATGCGTGATGCGTGCGGTGCTCACTCACACTCTTATGGTATTATCGTTGTGTCGTGCTTTTTCTCTCTCTCTGTCTCTCTTTGTGCGTGCTTAAGGCGATGCTTGTACGGTGAGTCTTTACCGACCGAGTAAAATACAACGAGGTTGAAGTTGGTAACGTTGAGGTAAGGAAACATCGGGGCGGCGGGGGATTAATATTTTTCAAATTTGCAGTCACTCTGAAATTACTTAAATGTTGAAAATATTAAACAAGTATTTAACGCGTTTCAGACATCCCTGCGATTTCGAGAGTATCACGATTATTACGAAAAGTAAAAAAGTTACGATAACGTTACTGACTTGATCCTCATAAAATACACGTGTCAGTTATTTTGACTAACAGTAATGCGTATTTCGGCGTTATTGACGTTCTCCGAAATGAGACGTTTTTTATTTATTTATTGCTGTATTCCGTATTGTGTGTAGAACGGAGCTGTTAACGGATTTTTCTTTTTTTGCGCAGTTGAAAATTAAATTGTGTAAAAAATTTTGAAGTCATTGGGGAAATCTCGAGCTGCGGGGCAACCTTTGATTTCGATTGTTGAATTATTTAGTTTCGTTTCCTTTCGATCTAGCCGCGGTGAGGCACCAACGCTATTTGTGGTCGGGAAATTATAACACGAATTTGACCCGATTCGTGGATTCGTGTATTAATTAATTTAACACATAGTATATATAATAAGTTGGATGGATTTGGAATGATTAATTCGTAGGTACTATTATTTGTGTTTTGCAATTTAATAAAAATTGGACAAAATACACTGAGTTGAAAACTATAGCAATCATCATTTTCAACTATAGAGTAAAATCAGTTTCTCATTATTTCGGATTGTTTTGTCTTAATATGAATTTTCTTTTTCCCTCAATACTCATTTATCGTCAATAGTGTTAATAAAATACTTGATATAGACCGTGTAAACTTTGATATGATCATGTATGTATTTCTAATTGTCGACGCGGACGAAAATCGGCTGACACGAACTGAGAGGGGAAAAAATTAGTAATTAACGAAAATAAAAGTGTTTAAAAAACAGGAGAAATAAAAAAAAAAAAAAAATGAAAAACAAATAAAAAACGAGTGATGTCGGCTCGCATGTCGGATCAATGGAGGCACGGAGGTATTATCATTGTCTATTGCGGAATAGGAAACTATGAGAATCGCATACGAGGGTCATACATTTTACACAGCGCATACGAGAGACAATAAATTATTTTACGCCGAGCTGCTCCGCCGGACGTTTATAATAATGCGGGGGATTAATTCCCCGTCTAGTGCATCTTTGTATATATATATATATACATATATACATATACATACGTACATACATATGTGAACAAAGGTACAGATTAAAGCGCTTTACGCTACACGTGGCGGTTGAATCGATACCGTATAAATTTAGTGATCATCGATTATTCATTACTGCGATTCTTTAATTCATAACTTCTGTAAATAACAACGTACATTGTATAAGATTCGATGCAAATTTTATGAAATTTTTACGGCGTGTCTTGTCGACCAGGTAAATCGAGGATTTATGCGAGAGCGAGTCAAAGCGTAGAATTTTGGTGGCAGCATCATAAATCCTGCCTATATATCAATTACTATCTAAGTTTGACGCATTAGGTATTCTATGGTTAATCTTGTTCGGTTCGTCCCTCTAAATTACCACGTAATCCTTTCCAATTACCAACGTGTAATTACGCGGTCTCAGGGTGCTTCTGATTCGTGATGTTCTCGAGAAATCGCACTGTAATTATTTTTTCTTTTCGTTTGCAGAAATAGAAGCCGGGGGATGGATTAGTAAAGGGACATGGATTCGAGAAAATCCCCGTGACACGTATACTTATTATAATTATAGCGTACAGAGTACCACATTTTAGTCTGTAAAAGTGTTTGCGACTTGAAACCGCATAGCCAGTGTTACCTTACCTATAATATAATTGTAGGTCACACATGCCTCCAGTCAACTCGATATCCCCCTTACCGACACATGTATACGTGAAGAGTGATTCTCGAATTACGCACGGTTTATACTCAGTTCAGCTGCATGCGAGTCTCTCTACGCCTCTACAGATAGAATTATCGTCTACACGTGTTTCATAATTTTCTTTAGTCCTTCGTCCTTCACTGAGAGAAATTTTTAGTAACGGTTACCGCTCGGTCCTTAAATATTTTCATCTTTTATCGCAGTCGAAAAATATAGTTGTAGGTAGAAAATGAAAATTAGTTTTCCAGCTGTTACCGGAAACTCTGGTATCCGTTGCCATTCTTTCTCATTACGATCACTGTTGCTAGATTTTCTTGCAACTGTTGGGAAAATTTAACGCTTGTGCGAGAATAAATTGACGTTAAAGCCTTGTTTAACTAAAAAAGTAGGGTATACCTCAGAAACTGATTTTGCGTTTCGATTATCAAAAAAGTTTTTCGTAATACGAACAATATTCAAACAGTTTTTTTAACGATGCCTGTTTAACTGAATTTTTCTAGTTACTGTAACAAATGAAATTTTTCTCAGTGTTGTATTCTCTTACCTATTCAAAGAGTGCCTGAAGTAATTTCCAGTAATTTCCAGTTCGTGGTTGCAAGGGCTGAAATTTTAAAAGCGAGATGAAAGCCCGTCTTTGCGGACGTTGCGCTTTGCATCATTACGAAAATCGCCGCAAGCTTAGAAGATTGATAAAAACGTCCGTTATATCAGCATCGTCGAATTATCTTTTTTATCCCTCAGCGATAATTTTGCCGCAGAAAATTACGTAACATTAGGGTGGTACTTAATAGGGTTGTTTTTTAATTCTTATGCTCTCAGGGGCTTGAACGCTTTCAAATTAATGAAAAAAAAAAGATTCCGTGAAAATTTGAGCTGTATATCAACTGTAATATATCTTTTTTTTTTTCTTCGATACTTTGTGATCGAAGTATCTTGTGGAAATAACGTGGGATATAATATTTTAGCTCTTTGAAATTTTATAATTCAATGTAATGGCAAATACAATGTAGTATATTTTATGATACAGTTGTTTATTTCGTAGCTAATAACGCTTGACGGAACGACAATTTTACGCAAATCAAACGTTTGTTTTAAGAGCGTTCAATTTTCTACAAAAATTGAATTTTGTTTTCATCAATCCGTCCCTGGGATTATAAAAATTGGCAAAAAAAGAAACAACCATATTGAAGACCACCCTAACGTAACATAAGCTAAAAAATCGCGTACTTCTGATAATCCGTTGCTGTGTCCGTTATTAAATTCGAGCCAATTACTGCAAGAAGCTTGTAATTCATGCTGACGTGACCGTCGATCTGACGCGTTATTAAACACGACGGTTTAATCTTGTTTCAGGACCGAATGACGGCGAACGGAAATTCGCCCTTGGACAGCATGCGGACCCTGGAGCATTACCTCAGCGACATAATGCGCGCAGGAGCAGCCGACACCCCCGATCATCTCAAGGGTGAGTGCGTCTTGATTATCATCCACGTGAACATTTGTACATGCGACGTGTATCGCGTGTGTGATATAAATATACAAAACTGTGACGACGATAGAAGACAAGGCTGAAGTTAGTAACGTTAAACAAAGATCTAGTTTTTCTTTTTTTCAATTTTGGACAATCCTGAGGATCGAAGCAACGATTTTTCCCAAACATTCGCCGTTAAAGTAACCTTACTAACTTCAATCTCGTGAAAAAACGCTAACCGGCCGTTAGATCGAAACAGGACGAAATAATATATCCTCGCTGGTATATAAACCCAACAAATCACGCGCCACGGATATAAAAGTACCTATAATATAAAACTACGTATTGGTTTATGCCTATCTACAGATTGGTTATTCCGAACACATTGACGCAACGATCATATATTACGTGTAGATGATTTTCGTTGATTTCTTTCTATGCGTTATGGATTATATACCGTAACTCTCTAGGGAGTTGCTGAAAAAATAATAAAGTTCTGCGAACGGAAGGAGGAAATCAAACAAGCGAAAATAAATTAGCTGTTTACAGTTTTAAGTGTAAAACAAGATTTTTATTGTAATAACATTGCGGGTTGACGTGGAAACCTCATTCATCTTTTATATCTATCGACGACTACTAGATCAGAAGGGAGGGGGGTTGATAATTTAAGAAAAAACACGGGTGGTTTCACCCTTTGTAACGATACATGCAGTACAATACGACGCGTAGGTACGAATGGACGTTTATTATTTACATCACAGCTTCGAGCTTCTCGAAGGTAAAGCTTTTATTTAGACTCAATTCATGGATTGACGATTATATCGAGATGAAAACGATGCATGTTTTTAAGTTTTATTCGTTTCCTTCGAGCCAGGGATTCTCTTCTTTTGGTAAAAACAACGTCATCTTATATGTAGTTTTTCGGCCTGTAGTTTCTCCTACGCCGACGATAAAGAAACCAAGAAAAGCTCCCTGGGAAGCACCGCTCGCACTCAACGTGCTTACGCGGAAATAACATCGTGGGAATAAAAATCAGGGATGGGGTGGTTTGCACCCACAGAATCAACCTCATAATTACTTGTACCCGTAGTTGTGCGGAGCTTTTCCAAGTTTCGGAATCTGAGATCGACTCTCAGACTTTTGTTGTCCAGATGCGAGACTGCAAATATCTTGTCAGTGCTTTTTTTTTTTTTTTTGATATATCCGAAACTTGAGAATTACATACTGGTTTTTCAATATTCTGTTTTGTTTTGCTCGTTTATATTTTTACAAAGGGTGAAATCAGTCGTTTTGCACTCCTTTCCGACCTAGTACGAATGTTCCTTGTTTTGGGTGTTGGCGAATTTTTTCCACCCCATCCTCTAAATCAACATCAAATTATTGAAAAAGAATTGCCTAACTTTTTTCGTATTTTTACGTCAACTCTAAGATAGTCCGTTTTGTGATCAAAGTTTCTCATGGAAAAATTATGGGAAAAACTTTTCTTCTCGGTATATATTTTATTGTAAGAGTAATAACGTTCCAAAATATCTAGAACTCCGAGGTTTTAGTGGACGTTAGTGGTACCATTTGAAAAAAAAAATTCACATCGTCGCACCGACCAATGTTTTTTTCGACAAATTGCACTTCCTCTAAAAAAATTTTAAAAAAAGTTCGATTCCAAGGGTGTTTAATTCGTCTAAATTGGCTGGTACGATGATGTGAATTTTTTTCTGAGACATCACCACTAACGTCCGGTAAAACCTCGCGATTACAGAGTTTTCGAAAAATTGTTACCCTTGCATTAAAATACATACCGATTGTGAGGAAAATGTTTTCCCCGTGTTATTCCCATAAGAAACTTTGAGATAAAAATGTGATAAAATTAGGCAATTTTTTTTAAAAATCATCTATAGACGATTCGGGAGGGGCAGGGCGGAAAAAATTCACCAACACCCTGAACAAGGACCACCCCAGTGTGCGTATACGCGATAGATCCGCAAGCTTCCAACCCTTTCCCCCGCGTTTATTGTTGTATATCGGTGTACCAGCGAACGGTTGGTTGGTGGTCGACGGTACGGGAGGGATGCAGCAGCGGCTTTGTCCGTCAGAAACACATTGTCCGCGGTGAAACGAAGAAAATTGCTGAAACCGCAAGAAAGCACGGTTTATTATAGGTGTACAGAAAAGAATAGGAAACTCCTCAGACGCTCTCGCCTCTCTTTATATATTATTACATAGCAGATTTTTTTCTTTATTATAACCTTACTCTTTTGTTTTTACTCCTCTTTCATTCTCCTCCTTATTCTTTTTATTTATTTATTTATTTATTTCTTTTTTTAATTCTTATTATCATACCACGAGTCATTCAGTTTAAGATAAAAATTGTTATTCGGCAATATTCTTTCAAGTTCGCCGACCGGCGCCTTTATTGTACCTCGCAATTATAACGTGTATACACACACACACACACACACACACACACGTGCGCGTATACATATGTATATATAACACACACTTTATATAATCGGGCGGCTTATAATATTACACTGAGTTCCGTGATTCATTCATTTCTGCAATTAAAAATAACGACTCACCTCAATTTGACCACGTATTAATGTATAATACAATTATTATCGCTAGCTCGTGTGAGTTATAACGTTATATGTATATTCGTTAGTTAGATATTCGGGTTTAACCGTCATTCCGGAATTTTTCGATTAACCCCCCCCCCCGTCATAAAAAAAAAAAAAAAAAAATTTCGGATGATATTCGTTCAGCGATTGAAATTTTAAACGTGACATACGTACATTGAAATCTTCGATATTCTTCGATTGCTTTTTTTTATCTCATAAACTAAAATGGACCGAAAAAATTAATTTGATGTTTGAGAACAATGTTTAAATGCTTGATGAACATACTTTTTTGAGGTAATGGAGAAAGTTTCAAAATGACCAAAATAACGGACACCCTAATATTGGATATACGTGACATGGGAAAACTCGTTGCAGCGGAATGCTTGCGGGAATAGGATTTCGTCATTAGTTGGAAACAATTTTCATATAATTTTTTTTTTTTTTTTTTATTTTATCTCGCATACAATTTCATAACTTTTTCTTCACTTTAATTGCATACTTTATATTATATATACACATACACACTCTACATTTCAAAGCATAGCACGTGTTATACATATTATGTATAAGGGTGAAACAATTTGTTGAAACAATTCCTGCAGTTCCAGCCTCTGAATATCGTATTAAACACATGTTGTACAACGAATTCTAAGCCGGCTTGAATTTTCCATCGTGGTAGGCACAATTTTCATTACGTCAAGTGAAAAAAAGCAGAAACTTGATCAACAATTAAATGTCGGGCATTTTTTTTTTTTTTGTCGTCCGATTTTATTTCCCTCGCACGACTATACGATATAATTTTACTCTGACGTATCCAAATTAACGGTACGAATATACAATATCACGTCTCAAGGTACAACTTGTGTATCACGTATCATTCGTTTTTGCACAAATTTTCCAACGTTTCGTTACATCATTATTATACCCAACATTGGGTGTATAATGACGTGTACGTATAATGTGAGGCAGCTTGCATTTATAATAATCTATTCGATCCAACTTTTTCAAATCAAATTTATTCTTCCCGAGACAAATGATATTATACACATACTGTTAATCAAAGTTAAACTCCATATGTATTATACACTGGTTATATAATATTATACTTGAATTACATCTCGAAGAGGGTTGTGGACCCCTCCCCCCCCACCCTTCCCCCTCTCCGTCATTCGAGCAGCTGGGGGGTATACGATTCTCGAGTGACGGTGTAAAGTTTCTTTCAACGAATTTCGCGATCTGATTTGTTGCGGAGTGAAGAAGAAGAAGAAGAAGAAGAGGAAAAGAAAATAAGAGAAAAAAAAAAAATTAAGCAGAGAAACCGCCTCTATCGAAAATTCAACACCGCGTGGTGACAAGTACCGCGGATTGATTTCAATTCTCGAATGAAGGAAAGAAAGGAAGAAAGAAAGGAACGAAGGTGGTAGTGACGATGACGATGACGACGACGCGATGGTGAAGATGAAGAAACGCGCCTTTTCAGCATCTCCTTTATGCTTCGGGCCGTCTGTCAAGCCTTGAGCACGAACCTCCGTCCTCATCTTCCTCCTCCACCTCATCCTCATCCTCTTTCCCGAGGTTCTTCGTCGACGGTGTATTTTCCGAGACTTTTGACCTAGTATAAGCTCCGCGACAAGTGTCGTCCCTTTCCGACACTTCTCTGGCAAGATGGCCGCAGTGGAAACTTCCCTCGAAACCGTTCCCGGCACCCTTCATCCACTCACCGATGTATACCTATGTATGCAATATAGGTACAAGCCCTTCTCACAATGCTTTCGAAGAGCTTTTTGTTCTCGCGAATGTAAAGACTCTTCGGTATTGTGTATACCTTTATTATATACCGTTGTACAACTCCTCGTGCAGCCCCGAATATCCTTCCCCAAAGCTGTAATGCGCGCGGGATTTTTGACGACCGGAAGTGGACAGGTGGTCGAGCCTGATGTCATCTCGTTACGATTTTATCCAAGCACAAATCTCGTTTCTCAATTATTTCAAGCTCATGGTCAACGAATTTGTCGCTCTCAGTTTTTCAACCGCAAACAACACCAAAGCTTTTTCGTATTATACTATCATACGAACTTTAACCCTCATTTCCAATTCAGCGAGTTCTAAAACGAGATGAATTGTTATTATACGAGTACTTTGTACAAAAGTTTCATACGAATATCTGTAGATGTGGTAAAGTGAAATACTTTCATGCTTTTCCTGACGGCTATGCAGTATTTGAAACCCTCAAGTTAATATATGGAAACGTTAAACGTTCAGGTTATTCCTTTTCCTTTTGAAAATTGTGGTACACGCGTGTTTCAGAAGCTCCGATTCCCTGAGCCGAATCCTTACTCAACATTCGAAACGTTGACGGTGATTTCAGGTGGGGTTCTATGCCTGTGCAGGATCAAAAACTCGTTACTTCGAATTTCATTTCTGCAGTTACACAGTTGCTCGAATATCTTAGTGCTTTTCGGAGTTCTTTTTTTAAAACCTGCATAACTTCGACGACCCCAATCCTTAGATTCCCGCACCTTTGATGCATCGCTTCATATTCGGTTCCGCGTTCCTATCCGAGGATCAAAAACTCACATCCCTGTAACGATTCCTAGCGATTGGACTAGGAATATTATTATCATTATAAATATTAGTCTTATTGTTATAAATAACTCCTGCGTATAGAATTACCGATTAATCTTGTTTCATCTCAGATTTATCTCAAAGGCATTCAAAATCGTCGCGTTACTTCCTCTTTGGTATTGAAGAATTTGATTCCCTTTATTTTCGTAAAAAAAATATTCAATCAAATTCGAATATCGGTATCGAAAGGATTTCCATTTACGTACATATTATACCGATATCGGTATTGTTTTATACCTTGTTAAAAAATGTCAAATTGTTTTCGGCAAATTATCCCTGTTCCTGAATTTATATTTTTATACCTCTCGGTGCAGACGCAGCATCGCGGTTGACGGATACTGTACGTGTCACAGCTGTTGTATTACTGGGAGATACGCGTCTACCATCCTCTGAATTATTCGTCACTGCGCCATGTTTTTCGAAATTACTTTCGTATCAACTATACCTGTACTACTACGTGTATATAACGTATTGTTCCCACGTTTTCTTTGTCACTTGCCTTCCCGACTCCACTGCTGTTCCTCGATGCGACTCCACGAATGCATTATGCACCTGCCGCCTCCCACGCACAACAACAACAACAACAACCACGACAAGCACAGGGGTAAATTTTTCTTTCTCACACCCGCGTCTGCAGCAGAGAGATTTTTCAACGATTTTCACCTCACCCGTTTACACACGTACTTGTACATATACCTGCAGTTTGAAGAAGATTATTTCCTCTCCTCCCTACCCATCTCTCTCAGTCTCTTTCACTTTCTCCGCATATTCTACCGGGGAGATTAAAAGAAGTAAATAATGATAATAAAAATTGAAGATTGCATGCGACGTTTCGCGTAATGAAAAATTTTACAAAAATCTGTCTTTTAACGCCGAGGAGAAAACCAAGAAAGACAGAAAGAGAGAGAGAGAGAGAGAAATAAAATAATCTTACCAGCTTTCGAGGTCCAAAAGCTGCGGGCGTTCGGGGTGGTTTACGAACGCGATCGAAGCGGCCGAGGATAGCCGAGAGAAGACGAGGAAAGCCGAGAATCGTCGGGTTCTTCCTGAATCGCATCGTGCGAGAAATTCGAGCGACACTTTTTATTGTAACTACAGGGAGAAAAATTTCGAGTTTGATTTTTTTGCTATTTTTACGGCGAAAAACGGGGATGTAAACGGAGGTTGTTTTAGATTGGAATTATGGGAACCTCTATCGCGCCGGTTTCGCATCCTTTGGAACTAGGCGATGTACTCGCCGTCATTCCGCTAATTGGACCCCTGCGGCAATCGCGATTAATCCCGTTCCGCATTTACCTAAACGCACACACAGCAGGTGTGCCAACATATGTGCAAAAACACGCACTCACGTTCGTAATCATATTATCTCTCTGATCGCAAGTTTAACACGGTTTCGCTTCTCTGTGTACTCCTTGTCGTCCTTCTAATTCTGCAGGGTTCGTTTAATGCAAATCTTGGAAAGTTTTGGAAATTTTCAGGAATACGAAAGTCTGCAGGTGCTTAGAGGGTGGCTACACACCGGGAAAACCTTGAAATGTCAGGGTATTTAAAAAGGGTCGTGGAAAACTTGGAATTTTCAAGAGATTTCTAGTTTGGTCATGGAAAGAACTGAAAATGTCAGTTTTCTGTCGTGGGAATTAGAAATGATTTTTTCAGGTAACTAGGTTACTTTTTTTCTTCGAGAAAACAAATTGGCTTAAACTGACTTTTTTTTTTAAATACTTTACAGTTTTTATTCAATTCGAATTGAATTTTAATCGAATATAGAGTCAATAAGCTGAACCATTTAGGTTTGAGTGACTTACTAGAACTGGGAAAATGCCAGGGAAAAAAGCCGGAAATGTCGTGGAATTTTTTTCCCAAAAATTTGTGTGCGGCCACCCTGTATTTAATATTCTACCGATCGCTTGGTTACTCATCTTGACATTCTTACGGAACTTGAATCGATTTCAAAGTTACAGATATGTAACTGAGAAGTTTAAAAACGGAGCACTTTTTAACCCTTTGAAGTCACAGTTGGATGCTTATCGTCTCTCCTAAAAAATTACCGTGTTCTAGTCTCACCAAAGTTTATTCACAACTTCAAATGATCTTTGTTACTTCGCACAACACCAAAATACCCTCGAGTAACAAGTTTTGTCCACAATCATCGAAATTCGATAGTTTTTTTGATTTTAAATCCGCCATATCGTGTTCAAAAATGATCAAATTTGGATTTCAGATTCGAAATCAGCGACCTAAAAAATCCCCGACTAAGATAATTCGTGCAAAAATATTGACTCGAAAATATGTGACCGAAAGGGTTGACCCGTAAGATATTTTCGAACTTTTGGTACATAAAACTATGTTTTTACAGCACAGAGCGTGCTTTTTTCTGTTTCTTTTTCTTTACCACACGGTCAGAATCAATTCTCGATCACGCAACGTGAGGCTTGCATCGTTAAATGCACGTATATTCGGCACGTAAGCTTAAAGCACAACCGTTGATATCTATGTAGGTGAACCCGTGAAGCTCGGCGCTCTTGTTTGCAGGAAAGGCAGGGCTGCTTCCCTCTGGCGTGTTACTCCAGCACCACCCTCGGAGTCGATATACTTCCGCACCCCCGACCATGGCGGCGCCTTCGACAAGCCGTTAGTTTTTGGTCTCTCGTGTTTTCCTTACAATTTCACGATTAAAAGCGATCCGTTTTTCCTACCGATCGTTTTACTTTTCTTATTTTTTTATTTATTTGATCTATTTTTTTCTCATCATTTCTTCGTATATTTCCCATCTCCATTTTCAGGGCATGGTACAGGTAGAATTTCGCGTTGCATTATCGAACGGAGGAATCGGTCGAGCGAGGCTTGCTTCTTTATCTGAAATCGTGATCCGAGTGCCTTCGGTTCCTAATTGCGTTTAAAAAATTGCTCGCAACGATCCTGCTTGTACAAATTAATCCAGGCACGACAAACGAGGGAGGAAATAGAACCGGAATTGAAACTTTTTCTACGTCAAGCTAGTAAATTTTTAGTTCGTTGAACCGTGTCCGATTAAGGTGAAAAGGAAAGTGTTTGATACGTCGATACGGCCTGGGTGCACGTACAGCGAATGCATAATGTATCACACGGGCGTTTGTCACTTTGTCAGGCACATATTAGTAGTACGGGTAAACGGTACGGGCGGACAATCGAGACGCACAGTCTGAAAACGGCTCCGCGACTCTCTCCGAGTCTTCGACCTTTTTTGATCGTGTCTCGTTCGATCCTTGGTTATAAAATTACCGTCAAATAAATTTCTGGAAAATAAGAGGGTCGATAGTTGAGTCTAAACGCGCGTCGGTGACTGGCACACTTTACCCCAATTGAAAGCTGGATTCTCATTTTCGTTAATTAATCAAATGCAAAAGTGGACGTAGGTATCGACGAATTGACGGATTCGTGGATGGAGGTTGAAGTGTGATATTTACTCTCCGATTAGCTTGTGTTAGCAAATGTCGTATTGTTTGAAACAATTTCCAGTGTTAAATATACAATACCCAATTCCCGAGTCCTCGCATTTGCGCATTGCATGCATCAGAAACGAACCGTCGTCCGAAAATTGTCACGGGTATGAAGTTTGACATTTTTTTTTTTTCAAACGCGGTTACGCATACGAAATTCGTGTAACTTGGATTTTCGAACGCGCATCGAACACAAAATTTGACTGCGATATATTTGTAGGTACTTTTCACAGTTTACTCGCGGATTACGAAACTGTCAAAGTATCCGCATGCGTGAGGATTAGTTGAAAAAAATCAATCGCGGAATCAAAGAAACGAGTCTGCAAGATTTGGAATAAATTTTAATGTCTACGCTTTAAAAACGAGCCTACGAAATTTTTTCAACAACGCTCACTGCCTGCATTATGCAACTACTTACCATACACCTTCTACATACATACGTACATACGTTATAACGGCGAGCAGCGCAGCAACAGCAGCAGATGCGGACAGACACGTGGCTGCCGTGTAAAGTACACACACGCATACGTACATACGCTGTATGCGGAGGATAATATGTACAGCATAATATAACGTGCCTGCACGTGAGACATAGATTGGCGTATATGGTATACCCTGCACATAAATAAATAATAAAACGCGTGTTCGTACCAAAAGGGTAGATGGGTATCGCACGCTTTCACTAACACTCGGAAAATTTGTCGCAGAGTCGAACATCGCCTGTTAGAAACAACACGAACACACGTATGGGGAATTCCATACGAACCCAACCAACGTTGGACCCTGAACCATTTTTGATTTTGGTTCAAATATTTGCTTTGCGATTTTCTCAACTTTCGGACAGTATCCTGAATTTTTTCAGATTTTCCATAGAACCGAGTAATTATTTATAAATATTCAGAGTGATTTTGACAAGGACCTTTTTCAAAATTCTCAAAACCTGGATTTTCTTTTACAAACATTTCAAGATCGGCCTGTTATGGGCCAATTTTTTTCTGTTTAAAGAAAAAATTTTCACCGACTAAAACGTTATTCAAAGGGTTTGTAAAACCCCAAAAAATTCTTCATCTTTTATTTTTTACTTAAAACATTTTTAAACTGGTTTCATTATGAAGTTGATGAAAAAAGTTGAATGTTACAAAAAATAGACTATAATTGCTCTGTAATGGAACTGGGCTAGTAATGTTTTGAGAATTTTTTGGGTATTTTCATACCGTTCAAACAATGTTTCAGTTGACGAAAAATATGAAAGTGCTGAAAAAAAATTGTAAAAAATTGGTTCATTACGGGCCCGGTCTTGAAATGTTTGGAATGAAAAATACAGCGTCTGAGAATTTTTTAAGAATTTTAAAAAACGTCCTTATCAAAATCACTCTCAAAATTATTTGTAAATAATCAAACAGTTGCATAAAAAATTTGGAAAAATTCAGGGTAGTGTTTCAGAGTTTGGATAGTTGCAGAAATTTCTTTCAAACACAATGAGAAATTCCCCGTGCTTTAACCGTTGTTTACTTTATAAGTTGGTTTGTAAGTTCTACCTTTCGGAGCGTCAATTTCAACAATCTTGACGGTACCGTTGATGCCCAACTGTGTCGTTGTGTGTAATAATTATACGCATTTAATCGTGATTGTCGGACTCACCGGCAAAGCCACTTCGCGCAAGTGATCCCGAACGAACATTGTGCGCACCACGCAATTGTTAGCTGTCCAAATTCAACTACGGTGAACAGCGTTGCGTCGAATCGTCTAGGATTTATCGCTTTGTCGCGAACCGCGGTTTTATTTCACTATTTTTAAGCGAGATTTCACCGCGACTCGCGAGTGAAATTACGTTATGAAGTGGGTGTTGATATTCACCTACTTACCTACAATATATACAATATGTAATACGATTGATGAATGAGAATCGTGCAGATTATATTTATCGTAAAGGAAACTGTAGTGGTGAAGTTATGCAAGTTCGATGTTTTGGGGCTGCGTTTTTTTTTTTTTTTTGTTATTTTGTATCTTTTCTGTCGACTCTCCTCAAGTGTCAATTAAGTAATAAACAACTATTCGTGTATGCCGGTTGATTTTGTGAAAAAATAAAAAATGAAAAGAAAAAAAAAAAATAAAAAAACAACAGTCGAAGCAAAAAGTTTTCTTCGAGTAGATATTTGCAAGCCTCTCGACTCTCTAGGTGTGATAATATTTTGACAACCAGTTTGAGAACTGGGTTAATACGCTTTCCAGTTTCATTGGACGTGAAATCAAGTCGAATGTACTTAACAGTGTGCGCACTCAGAATCCGTGTATAAGAAAATACACAAGCATCGTTATTATCTCAGGAAATATTTGGAGGCTGGATGCTGTTGAGAGATTTAATTCGTGCCGCGGGTTTATTTTGTTAGGTGAGTTGAATATTCGGTGGATTGTCACAGTCTAGTCGTAAGGTTAAAACGCTGATAATCCGTGCGATGTTAAGATCGTCTACTTGAGGGTGAGTTTCGTGTCGTATCTAAGGTGAATAAAACAGGGTATTTAAACGGCCTCACGGAAAACCTGGAATTGTCGGAGGATTTTTTATTTGGTCGCGGAAATAACTGAAAATATCAGTTTTCTGTCATGGGAATTAGAAATGATTTTTTGAAGCAACAAGCTTACTTTTTTTCGTCGAGAAAACAAATTGGCTTAAACTGACATTTTTCTTCTTTTTTTTTTCATACATGACAGTTTTTATTCAAAGAATTGAATTTAATAAGCTGAACGATTCAGGTTTTAGTAACTTACTAGAACTGGGAAAGTCTCAGGAAAAACTAGTTCTCAGGATTTAAGCTCTCGGCTGATGTTGGAACGATTTTACTTTGCGCGAATTGGTTTAACGAAGAAGAAGACGACGAGAAATTTCGGGTATTTAATCCCCTTTTTATTACCATCGTTCTATTCTTTTCTACCCGTGCATATTTAGCCCAGCCGCAGCTTTACAACTGCCAAACAACACAGGCGGTTAATTTGCCGGGGATTAGACCTCAGCCGGGAGAAAAAGAAGAAGAAGAAAATGCGAAAAAAAATATATATATATATTTCAGCTCGCAATTCTGTTTTGCAACGTGTTTCTCTCTTATTCTTTTTACTTTCATGGCTGCAGCATGTCACCCGTCAAATTAGCACCAACGGAGTTCGGATAAGCCCGAAAACCCGTCGCGGCCATATTTGATTTGAAATATTTGTTCCCGAGAGCACCGGAGAGCTTTGAAGCATACGTGATCCGAAAATCAGGGAATTTTTGAGCTCTGAGAAAACTCGGGGAAATACTGGAAAGATATTTCTGTTTTGTTTGTAAAAATGATTTCACTCTTATTAACGACAATTAACGAAAAATTAAATGTTAATTTGTTTGATTCGTTTATCGAACGAATAATTTTTCCATTCTCACATCGATGCAACGTTTCGTTACACCGTTCTCCGCAAGTTATCTTTAATAACTTTTACGCGACTATTTCTGAAGCATTGTACAAGTAGGCCGTATTTAAATTAATTGCGATAAAAATGGCAGGGAATTATGTGGAAATGGGGGGGGAGGGGGGGGGGGGGAAGGTTGAAGTTCCGAAAGCGTCTAATTCCGAATTATTTGCTGGCGAAATTTGTAGTAAAGAAACGAAACTTTGAAGAAACGACAAAGTTTCGAGATACTCACACGGTGTAGCTAACTTTTCAAATTCGTAATTTCAATCCCGCCCCGAAACGGTCTCTGAAAATCAGGGAAATTCCAAGGAATATCGCCGTTACAGTTACCCACATAAATATCGATCAGGTGTGACGAGTCGTCCGTAGAATTCCTTCGGCTGCAGCCTCGTCGAATCGCAGATCACGCGGTGAATCCTCGAAATACACGCGCACGCACACTCGATAATTATCCCGCCGATTCTCACCCGCATCGGCATGCCCGAGCCTCGGTTGTGTAAGAACAGCCATAAGATCCCCGGTAACGGAGATAAAATTAACGTCTTCAACCCGCGTTACGTGTCGCTTATAGGCATTGTAACAACCGAGTTGCAAAATTTACGCAAATTGCAGAAGAGCGGCGCGACCTTTTTACCATGTTTCTTAGCGTTACAGCTGCAACAACGTCGCGTTGCGCCAGGCAAATCGGTGTGTGTCGAACTAATTTTAACCGATCGTAATTACATTGCCGCACAACTCGCTCACCTGTGTGCTTTTCCTCTTCGTACCGTTCAAATACGACAGTAACGCCCAGCCTACGTCGTTTTCTCCAAATCACACGCAGTTGCACCGCCGTGCAGGTTTGCTTTTCTCTTAACACGTTCGATTGTTCTGCACGCATGCCACCCGAAGTATAAATGTTGTACACGTGTGTATAAATGTAATTAACACTCGGAACTCGATTGGCGAGTACGAATTATCGTTCCATGTACCGCGAATAATTTTCACCCGACGTTTACAAAATTTCAACAGTCGGCAAGTATACCGTTCTCATCGTTGCGTGTGAGTGCTTTTTCCTTTTTTATTTTTCAATTCTTCTCCCTGCCGCGTGTTCGTTTCCGTAGATTACATGCGAATGGATAAAAAAAAAATGAATAAATAAAAAATTGGGGTAAAAAAGCTACGACTCGCGTCATTAGCCGCCGTTCGTCACACGAGAACGTGAACCAGTCACCTGCCAGTCCGGATTCTCCTGCAGCATCGCATCAATCAACCGTCCGTCGATGACTTATCTAGAATTAATCCTTTCCCCCCCCCCTTTTTTGTTCATTTTTGTTCACCAAATTCGATATACGCGAAAAATGTATTCTTATCTTACGCGGGTACGTTACAATCTGAATCGTCGCACAGTGGTCCCAAACCCCGAAAAGCTGGCCAAGAGTCGAAAAAAAAATTATTTTTTTTGGGACTTTTAATGGTTGGAATAGTTGTAGTGGTACCCCTAGTATGTATTACGACCCTTAAGTAAGGGGGATCGTCCCTACCTGGCTTGGGAACGCATTCCGTTCGTGACCGTTGGAGCAGGTGCATTGTTTACTCGTCGCGCGTCGAAAATAAGTCAAAGTTGAGACACGTATAGAATCGTGACAGAAGAACGGATTTTGATTCTACAAAATGGATTCTTCTCCGGAAAGTAAGTACAATTTGAATGTGTTGCTCGAAATTATTGTTAACAATGTATGAAATAGTAAGTCATTAATAAAGGTAGTAGTGTTTTTCTTGGTTGTGTTCTGAAAAGTCGTGTTAGGAAAAGCAATAAGTCAAAACTCTCATCGAATCCTGCCCTGAAACTAAATGGAAACTGTTGCTTAGACATTTCTTCAAAACATATCCAAAAATTAGCTGCATCTGGCTGCGACTTCGGTTTTGGGGATAATTTTTATGCGATGATGTGTGCGCTAGGGTGGTCCTTGTTCAGGATATGTTCTTTTTTCTTTTAAACATGGTGCTTAATCGATTTCAAATGAATAAGTAAAAATTCATTCCAAATTTTAGTTCGATATTTTAATTGTATCCTGCCCCCCCACCCCCGGCAGTGAAAGTTTCAATTAGGAAATACTAGGAACAACATACCCTCAACAAGGACCACCGTAGTGTGCACTTTCTGCAGTTTTTCGTCATTCTCGCGTCTGTAATAGTGTTTATAGGAAATTGGTAAAGATAATTCTTCTATTAATGTTATTTTTCCATTTTCTATAGAAAATCTGGATAATACCGAAGCGATTTCTTTCACAAGAAAGGAAATTTTCGTATTTTTGAAACCCGTATTGAACGAAAATATCAACGTTTTCACTGACATTGTTGAAAAGGAGGTGTCAAAAAAATTGAATCATGCATACATATTGCCGAAAACTCTGAAAGATTCTCTGAGTAAATTGGTATGGAATTTCAAAAAGAAGTGGCAACAAGCGACCAGGAACAAAACCAAATTCTTCTCAAAATTCCATGAGTGGAAAATTTGTCGAACTGTATTCGTGGTACTTCATGCCAACAACTGTACACAAAATTCTTATTCACGGTCATGGAATCGTGGAATCTTCGTTACTTCCTATCGGACAAATGTCTGAAGAAGCTCAGGAATCATGTAACAAATATATTAAAAGATTCCGAGGAAGATTTTTCACGAAAATGTAACCGCATCAAAACCATGGAAGACATTTTTTGCAAACTTTTAGTAACGTCCGATCCAATAATATCTAGTTTGCGAAAACTTCCTCCGAAGAAACTAAGATCCTTATCTTCATACGCGGTTGAACTATTGATTCCACCTTCACTTCCAAAATTAAATTAAATTTTTTCAAATTACATGAGCGATACATCGGACGATGATGACCGTTCGCAGGACAGCGATTAATTGTAAGAAGTGTTAAAATTACATGGACTAAAAATATTATAATCAAAGAAATATATTATAAATATTCATTGTAATATTGATTAATTACTGTATTCCAATCCTCGTCTTCCCAAATCTTCAAATGTCAACTGTCATTACATTTTCTATTTCATTTATTCACAACCATAATTTCTAAAGTTCCCGAGTACAGACTTTTATCCGAATTGAATACGCTTTTCATGAAATTTTCCGCCATATTGGATCCGCCATTTTGTTTTTCTACATTTTGACTTCGAATTCGTAATCAGCGATCCCGAAAACCCCCGAGTACAGACTTTTATCCGAATTGAATACGATTTTGACTTTTGGCCAGCTTTTCGGGGTTTGGGACCACTGTGCGTCGTGACGGTTGAGTGTAAAAATTTATCATTCAACGCGAAGTTGAAGTTAAGTAAGCCTTGACGTAACGAAATATTGGGAAAAATCATTACCTTGCACTTTTAGAATGACTTTTAAGTAGTTTAATAATCGAAATATAAGAATTCGCTTGCTTTATTGTACGGTTTAACGAATCGGAGACAATCGTAGAATTGAGAAATATCGCCATGTTTTTCAAACCGAAACGATTTCGCCTATCGCGAGAGGTTTGCGAAAGTGGAAGAGAAAAAAATGTCGAACAAAAAATTATTGACAACGGTAACGTTGGAAAGAGAAGCACTACGATACTGCTTGTTGCATCGACCGTGCGCTAGTCAATATCAATAGGTAATTTTCTGTAAATTTGCTAATAAAATTCTTGGATACTCAAATTGTCAATTAAGATCTTGTATACGTGCATACGTGATGCAATAGTCCGATAGGCCAATGATATGTATATACACATGACACGTGTCATGGTGAAGACAAAATTTCACTCGTAAACTTTCACAGTTACCTAGCAATAAAACATGTCTTTTTTTTTTTTTTACTTAATTTCAGTTTTTTCCCTCGTTTTGCTTGCCTGGAATTTCGCTCCAATCGCGTTCTTTCGAATTACCTGAAAGATTCCTTTTTTATACATAGTATATTTGTAGGTTTAGGTGGATGTAATGATTGTGATGCCTGGTCGTATTCCGTCAAAGACGATTGCCGATCTGCGGGTCGTCTCTGCGTTTATTAGATTATTTATTCATCGATTCCATCGGCGACGCCAAGTGACGGGGGGGGGGGAGCAACGGTCACAAATACATCCGGAGCGTCCCAATTCACAGTCGACGGTTATTACAAGTGAAACGCACGCGAGCCGTAAAAACAATTGATAATAATAATAATAATGGCGAGTTAAAAAAAAAAAAAAAACGGAAACAACACCTCGTTGAATAGTTTTTTTTTTTTTTTTTTCGAATTTTAGATTTCTAATCGGAAATAGAAACGTGTTTCTAAACAATGTTCGTTTGAAAAGTTTCCATGACTTTGATTTAAAGAGGTGTTTTTTTTTTTTTTTGTATTAGGTGAGCAGAAATTCGATAAACGATATTTGTTACTCTGATTACGAGATGTTATCGAACGGATTGAATTTATCAAATTTTTATTTTACTTGCAGTAAGAAATTATAGGAATTATAAAGAATTTCTTCATTTCAAATCGATATTAAATGGTTAAAATCCACTCTTACTATACATTTGTACGAAATAATATTGTTTTTAATGAAACTGCCAATGTCCCAGAGTGAAACCGAACGAATCGACTAGATTTTCATGAATTTCCGAAACGATTTGAAACGAAGCGTCGTCCACGAGTGCAAGCTGTTCTCTCCAGTTCCTGTATCTTTTATACCTGCTTGTGTTTTCAAACAATAAATAATAATAATATTATAATAAAAGTAAAGAGAAAGAAAAAAAAAAAAGTGACCAAAAAGCAAATTTGTTTCGACCAAATCAACGTCGAGCTTTTAATCCTGACGTGCGTAATAACATTTGTCTAAATGTGCGAAATTTCCGAGAGGCATCTTGTTGCACAACGCGTAGATATTTACGCATTGTACGACTATTGAAAAATGAAGGGGTTAAATTTCGACGAGTTTTCAGCGTTGTTGTTTCGATTTCCGCTCCTTGTTACACCCTTGCAGCGTGTTTCTATGCACCAGCAATTAGTAGCGTGGTTTATTTGACCTGGACCCGTCGACGAGACAAAGCTCGGTAAATATCCACCGGCGTGACGCGGGGTGGACGTCCTTCACCCCGCTCGCCTCGCCGTTTCGAAAGAGTATTACACCCATGTACGTACATCGCGACCCGCATGCCCGACGGGCTTTTCTGGAATTCATTCGCCGAGATACTCGAGTAAGGCACCGCGGCACTTTAACCCCGATGCACATGCGCGTACAATTTGTCTACAAAACGTACCCGCTTCACTGCTGGTCCACCCTTTATGCGATCTCTCTTCGCTTGTGTGCCGTAACAATAAGAGAGTAGCCATGCACTCCCTTCCTACCATCGGCAAACTCTCGTGCATCACCGCCACCGTCATCATCGTCGTCGTCGTCGTCATCCCTCGGGCGGCATCGAAACCCTAGCCCTTCGCCCTGCTAAAAACCTCACCCTCTGATTGTTGGCACTCGACAAACACTCTCGACATCTTATTCATTCATAATTTTGGCTCGATTATCGATTCGCTCGTGTTTCTTTTTTTTTTCTCTCAAGGAAAAGTAACCAGGAAGTACCTGAGCAGAGGTAAAAAGTCACTCGTACTAAAGTTGACTTGTATACCTTGTATATACGTATATTTTTGTTGCTTTGGAACCGATGATTGTGTTTTTTGTTTTTTTTTGCTATTTATCTACTTTCTTTTTAACCCAACCTCTTCAGCAATCACTTGCGTTATATACGTTAAATAACCAACTAACTGAATTTATATGTGAAATATATATATAAATAAGTAACCAATCTGGAGAATGGCCTCGAGGCCGTTCGAGCTTAGTTCAGATTTACTTTGGATCAAAGATTTTGCGTGGGTTTTGCGGGAGTCAGGCAGACGGATGAAAGTGAACTTACAACTTACCTTACACATACACCCAAGGTATATAATACAGGTATATGTATACTTTTGTTAGTTTTAAACTGCAGTGATGCAATGAAATTGCTCGACGTCGTCTCTGCTACCCCGTAGTATTATTTTGCCTTTTTTATTTCTTTATTCCTTATATTCTTGTAAAAGGGAGTTGAGGAAAACGGAGGGAAGAATATTGATACGAAATACGAAAAAAAAAGATCCGCTTTGTCCATCTTTCTTCGTGTTTTGAAATTGTTCGTTCAATCCTGTGAAGTGTGAGGGTAAAAATTATTTACAATCAGGGATGAAATAACCCCTTTTGCCCCCCTCTCTGATCTACCAGTCATCGTAGATGAAAGAGCTTTCATACGTCACAAAATTAACAAAGTTGCCGCGTCGATCAACTTTATTATTGTAGAAAAAACAAAAAAAAAAGCAGTCTTGTTTCGGACTTTAAACCGGTAACACGCATTTTCCAATAAGACCATCCTTTCCAATAAAGACTCCTTTTACCGGAGGTAAGCTTTTGTCCGCCAGAAAGGCAAATGAAAGCTTCCGAAGGCCCTTATCAAAGTCCGCTGTACTCTTTCTCTCCAATCATTCAATCACCCTCAAATCTCGTCGGATCGTGCAATCTCATCGGGGATATATAATGATTTATCCTTATCGTCGCGTTCTATTTACTCGTAGATTTGTACACACGCAGGATGATGTTGGATACGTTCACCCTGTAGCGTATCGGGTAACTCACAGTCAGTATTACGTATATGGGGCATTCCGTGACATTTCGATCAAGATTCCACGTCGATGTTTCTCAAATTGGATTCATAATTTTTTTTTATCAAATTACATGAAATTTTTTCACACTAATTAAAAGGTGGAGATTCCAGAATTTCTCTCTTATACAGTATCTTCCGAAGTTATGATATCTCCATCTTCTAATCGCTGTAAAAGTATTTGTCACATCTTACAAGATTTTTCTGAATATATTTCAGATTTTAGAAAGTGGGAGTTTTCGTTTCAAGTTTTTAAATCATGCTTCAGACACGTCGGTTTGGAATATTCTGAAAAAAATAGCGATTGCATTTTTCGTCGCGTGCTTTAATACAAAAAATGATAAAGCCAATCTGAGAAATCGACATAGAATCTTGATCGACTTGTCATGTAATATCCCGTACATACCTCCACCTATATATACAATATATATATGAACGATATATCCAGTTTATCGAACCTTCTTCCAGTTATTATTATTCTTCTTTTCTTTTTTTTTGTTCTTTTTTATTTATTTATTCGCTCTCTCGATAACGAACCCGCGCTCCGGAGTCGTTTTTACTCCTCGGCCTTTTGTTTAAGCGTGTAAATATTTGACGATGACGTCGACGCCGCGCGTTAACACGGTGACCTACATATATGTATAATTATATATATATATATATATATATATATATATATATATATATATATAATCATTGGTACACACACGCACACACAGCGAATACCGGGGCCATAATTTTGCCTTTTTTCCGCAATCGCGAGTTCAGGGGAATATATATATTCGCGGTGATAAGTCTTGCCCATCCAACGTGTACGTATATAGGGGTCCATGGGTATCCCATGGTTGGTCAGGTGAGGGGGAATTCGGCGGGAACGCGAAGGATTGGATCCTCTGGGGAATTTTGGGACGGCCATTCTTTCCTCTCGGCTTACCTTCGCCATTCGTCTTTCTCGATTTCTTCTCCGCCGTTTCGTTTTTTTTTTTTTTCTCTACTTTTCTTCTCTCTCTCTCTCTCTCTCTGTCTCTCTCTTTCGCGTTACACAAACTCCAATTTCATTCTGTGTATTGTACCATGTACCGTATGCTGTATAATTTACAACATTTCGTGTAATTCTTGAAGTACGATACGAAAGCACGAAAACAAAAACTAACAAACGTAAAAACCAGTCTTCTTGAAGAAGATGATGTTATTTGACAAAAAAAAAAAAAAAAAGAAAAAATCCGACACGTGCATACATTACAGTTTATACGAGGTCTGTAACGTAACGCAAGGAAATCACCGTGTAAATATGCGCACGTAATATATACGTGGTGAAATAACACGTCCGTAAAATATTATAACGTTATATGCATGTTGTATATATACCTGAGTAAATAATCTATTACGAATGTTGGCTTGTATCCAGAAAATAGATTTATTAAATTCCAAACTTCCGATGCTTTATCAATTTAATCGTTTTCAGAGATAAAAACAGTTTTACTTTTATCGCATACTTTTGTTCGACGAATGAACATTGCTGTCAATTTTTTATTTATTTTTATTTTCTTAATTTTTTTTAACAATATTTTTTCTTGTATTTTTATCAAATATGTATAATAATTTGTTTCGCACGTGAGTTCACGATGTACAAATGTTTGTTTCGATTTATGTGACCCGGGATTTTCCTACCTGCATCGCAGTAAAACCGCGTAGTCGTATATGATCGATGGCCATTAATATACTTTGTATACATACGTATGTATATATGTATAGCATTTATTTATACAATATTCGATAGAGTGCGCGAATAGATTTCTGTATTCATTACTCGAATGCGTGGCTCAAAGGGGCGGAATTGAAATCCCGAATTTGATAAGTTCCGAAAGCGCGAAATTCCGAATGTTTCGGTGTGCGAAACTTAAAAGTAAAAAAATCGAACTTTGACGAAACATCGGAGTTTTGAATGGTCCGAAATCGAAAGCTCAAAGTTCCGAAAGTGCGAAAATGTGAGAATTTAAAAAACTGAAACTTTTCAGTTCCGTGAATTTTCTAGCTTTGGTTGCAATTTCACCACTTCGATCTTTCTTTGCCTCGGATTTTCGATATTTTTGCGACTCTGTCCGTCTTATTACGTATATACGCATAATTGAATGCGAAAGTGAAATTTGAGAGGGTGTGATGCAATTGACTAGTTTTATATATATATATACGCAGTTTCTAAAACTGTATTCAGGGCGGTCTGCAAAGTCACGAATCGGATGAATTTAAATACCCACTTTGTACTATCGCTGCAAGTACAGTCTATGGGCAAAGTCTTTGACATTTGGCTTGAAAGCTCGTGCACTTTTTTATTATTTATTATTATCAAAAATACTAAAACAAATTTACCGCGGTCATCTGAAATATAAATGCATATAAATGCGCAGTAATGGATCACGTGGTCTCAATTTGTGTTATTACAGGTATACATGTACGTGTATATTTGCGCACTATGAAACGGATGTCAATTCGCGACTCTCAAGGAAGTCGCAGCGAGTTGTTTAATTTACTACTACTTAATCAGGCTTGTTGCTTGCCTTTCAACATCTTATACACGAGGTCCAGCCTGTATATTACATTATACCTGTGCTATAATAACCGTTATAAATTTATGCAGCGTTAAATACAACGACGTTTATTCAACTTGTAGATGTTACGCGTTCGTGCGTATTTCTGATGTTGCTATAATAATATAAATGCTCCAGCAACGGTGCGGAAAGCCGATAATTCACGTTCTCCCGTCATTTAGATACTCTTAGAAGAAGGTATTGAGCGATAAATCTTCCATTACTACGTCGTGTAATACGTGTGTGGACAATCGAAAAAATCTCGAACTCCTTTGCAAGAAAATTGAATCGCGTAGATCATACGTTTTTTTTTTTTTTATTTTTTTTTTCTCTTTTCTTTTTTTACCGTCAACTGCCGAAATTTTCACACGTTTTTTTCTTATCATTGCACAGAATCCAACAATATTGACGCGATATATTACGATCTCTCGATTATTCGTCGTTCAGAGATTCAACCTGTGTATATTTATAACAGTATGCCTGTAAGTATAAATAACTATAGATTCATTCCCAAACGTATAGTATATAAGTCATAATATTTATAACGAGGGAATAATTTTGGTAATGAATGAGCTGCCGGTGAAATTCTTGCACAGCGTGTAAAAAATATGGCCGCGAGCCATTTTCCGACTCGGCATACGTAAACACAATGTATGTATTAACCATACACATGTAAATCGCGCTGGTGAAATATCGTTGCTGGCGTATGATATCTCATGGGAATTATTGCCTTGATGCAGGTATAGAAAATGTAACCTTTCGTAATTGGACCGATGTGATGTTCAAGAGTTAATTTCACCCACACGCCTCTCTACGTAAATATATATATATATATATATATATATATATATATATATATATCCCAACAATATTCGAACAGTTTTTTTGACGACACCTGTTTTACTGAATTTTTCCAGTTACTATGGCAAATGAAATTTTTCTCAGTTTACATGTGACATGTAATCATAACAACGATGCAAAAATTAATAGAATCATACAATTAATTACAGTAATTTTACAAATGCCGGATAATTTCTTGAGGTATTATTGTTATTATTGTTTTATTACTTTTTCTCAAATCTTTTTTACTTTTTACTTGTAATTTTCCCTATTTATCTCTCTTATTTTCTCGTTGCGCGCGTGTGTCTTTATATTTTATTAATTATTCATTTATTCCTCTATCCTTCTCTCGGCGAGTTATGCAGCTACTTTTTCACTACAGTCGCGCACGTGATTACAATCCGCGGGGTTTTAAATAAAAAATCAACCACCCTACAGCCATCGATATATAAGAAAAGAAATGAATAAACGACGAGTGATTTAATACAGAATTGACGAACGAGGCTTCGCATATTCGCATCGTAACTTATCATCCGTAAACGCACATCTAAACGATCAACGGTAATGAAAATTCTTCCCGTTACTCGCACTACAGGGAATTATTCTTCACGATCCAGGCTGCGGGAAATGGGGTAAAAAAAATTACGCGAAAACGCACGTTTGATCAATTTCTAGTTAGGTAGCGGTACTTTATAACCCTTCCTTATAAATATATCACGTATCTAACACCATGTACATCGTAAATACGTATTATACATGCACGTATCATCTTTTATACATATGGGAAATCATAATATTCTCCACTTGCGATTCCCAACGGGATTTTTTTTCATCACTATCTTACTCTCATCCGTCTGTCGTCCTCTCTCTCTCTCTCTCTCTCTTTCTAGCTCTCTGTCTCTCTGTTGTCTAGATAGTTTGCTCTTCGCTGAACTGTCAACCCCTGCAGCGTGCGAATCGAGTCACGCTCGATAAAGTTCATCCCGGGGGTCACGTGGGTCACGTACTTCCTTCCTTCCTTCCTTCCTTCCTTATATCTCTACATCTTTATCCTTGCAAGTATGTACTCTAGTCTCCATACTTTATCGCGATAGAATTAGCCCGACGCACGCGATTCGAATATGATCACTTCTGCGTCCACCTTCACCTTTACAAAACAACAAAACTACGCATTTATACTTTGTCGGTAAAATGGTCGGGATTAGACAAACTGTTTAACTTCGGAATGAATTTACGGGGAAACTAATTTAACGTGTTTTTAAATTAAATTTAACATATGGTTGAAAAATGCGCTAACGCGGACTTGCTGCAAACTCAGCCGTCATAAATACCTATATCTGAGATTGAATCTGTTCCCTACGGGCACTGAAACCGTCTCGTAGCCGCGGTGTTGTTCGATGTATGAATAAGAGAAACTATTCCGTGTACTCTTTCTCGCCCCTTGGTGATGGGCGTAATGCAAGAGGAGAGGATAGAGATGGAGAGAGAGAGAGAGAGAGAAAAGAGGAAAAATGCAGTGCCGTTTCATCTTGACCAATCTGATACGACACGAACTGCTCACGCTGTATTTCGTGGCTACATTATTTATATTATACCGTGAAAATTGGATCGTACGGATCGACGATCGATCGCAGATTCGTACCGCGAAAAGTTTTGCATGTCAAAGAGGAGAAGACCGGACCGTGTCTCTGCAGATTTTTACCACGAGAAATACCGATTTTAAATTCTGTCAAGAAGAAAGTGAAGAGAACCGAATGTATAATGTCAAATCATTCGGAACAGGGTTGCGAACCGTATAATACAGGCGTGATCCGAACTAATTAGTCGGTTGTTTGTTTGATTACTTAACGACAAATTGATAACACAAATAAATTAATTTTTAGGTTAGAGTGTGATTCAAACTTTTATAATGAAAAGTTCGTTATGAAACTAATCTTTTTTGTGTTATTTCATATTATTCTCACAATTTTCCTGAATAAAATGTGAATTATTTGTGACGATTGGGGTTCGATTCTACAGAAACCAGTTCTACAGACTCGTTTCTACAGAAATATTCTCCTACAGAATGAAATTTGAGATTCGCATTAAAAATAATCTTGTATGAATTATTCTATGGAATATTTTTCTACGGATTGTGTTCGACACGACGCAAATTCGGACCAATCATCGAATCGTCTCAAAATCGTACACTTAACCGTCAGACTCGTACAAATTTTGATTTGCGTCGGGTGTGTAAAACAATAAAAATGTTCAATGGAAAAATATTTTGCCGAACAATTCTCCAGTAGAAAAATATTTCTGCAGAATCGATCTTCCTCCATTGTCGCATTCACATTCCCAAAATATTAGCAAGATTTTTGTAAATGCGAATGCGAACGCGAGTGTCAATAAATACGCGAATAATCGTTACGTCACTAATATGCACGTATAATCGTCGTAACCGTATCGCTGAGAAGACGATGATTTACATTCGCTACCGCTTTCTCCATTCTCGGTTGCGACCTGCAATCCGCACGTCGGTTCAGTTCAGCGCAGTAAATATTCCACATACATATTGTTGTATCCGTACGAAAGGAAATGCACAACGTATATGCATCAGGCGGTGATCCTCGCGCAGCTTCTCGTACGTATCGTCCGTCATTGCATAACAGTAATCCGTTGGATTGTGCAAAATTTGAATATACGATCCTCGATATCGTAGGTAGATGCACGTTATTGTGCGGGATGCACGCGTGTCTTATTAGTATGTAACGCGGCTTCTGCCCGACGGGATACAAATCCAACCGCATCTCACCCACACTCCCCATACAGAAGGATTGTTCTTTTATGGCGAAAGAGCCAAGAATTCTGCTGAAAGTCCTGACGAAGCAACTCCAATTTATCACACCCGTTACATACTCCACTACAATGTGTACCTTTACCTGGAGGTTAGTTCGATTTTAAAGTAAACTTTCCCAGTTCGCAAACAAGTTACGAAGAATAAACTTATCGTCTGGTTTTTCAAGCTATTAGTATTTGCATGTCTATTTTTTATCGGTCAGAAATGGGGGGGGGGGGGGGGATTATTAACGTAGCTAATGGTAATGCTCGGATGAATGCTGTGCGACAAGGCAACGATATTGAAAAGTTCTCGGAGGTAGGAATTAATGAGAAGATGGTAAACACGTTGAGACAGAAGCGATAGGCGCCATGCTCGTCGTCAAACTCTCGAATAACAGAACTCTGTGGTTTGGTGACTACCTCCATGAAGTCAACAGGACTCCGACACGCTGCTGAGGAGACGAGGAGGTATTATTTTGCAAGTAACTTGACGGTTGACTTCGCGTCTTGTCCTGCAAAGCTCCTTAATCAACCTTACAGTTGTGAAAAAATCGTGCGATATTGCAGGAATAAGGAAAGGCGAAAATTAAATGAAGCGTGCAGTGTTCCTCGGCACGCAGACGATCCGTTCGTCAAATATCACGTTTCATCCCGGCGACTAGATTACACCGGCAAAGCCGTGATTCTTGTCTCTCTTTCTCATTATTACACGCTTATGTGGTACACTTTATGTACGAAACGATTCGAGTTGCAACGATGTAATTAAATACACCTGCCGTATACACACTAGCGTATTGTTATTGGTTTGTAACCGTGTTCCATGAGCATATACGTGTGTACAGCACACCTCTTGTACGCACGGAGACGAAATGCAAAAATGCAACGTAATCCGTGTATTTTTGCGGATGGGAGTGTTGAACGTTTCTCCCCGACGTCGTTTGACCGATAAGAACAAAGTTGTGTACCTAAGCGTATCTCGTAAACCTCGCGTTTCTCGTCATCCGCACCCTCCTCTCCTTATGCAATCGTATCGTAAAGATACATCATACGCACGCGAATGTATTGGTACAAGGTGTGTATCTAGCAGCTCCAGAGATTGCTAAAGCGAGGCTTTAACCTCCAGCAACTCGTGACATCTGGCAAGCGGCTGCAAACGACTTTGCAAAAGTCTCAATCGCGCGTAATACTTGGTCCAGCTGTTGACTCGTCCTGCAATCCTGACTTGAAACATGCTACACGCTGTCATCTCGAGATCTCTTAAGAAGGGACAGGATAATCGCTCGTTGCTTTTCATTCGTCGCACCGCAGACCGCAAAGCGAAACGAAATTTACGAACTCGAGTCACTGGGACTTGAGAAGGTTGTTCGACGACCAACTGATACCTGATCTGCGGAATAATGAGAATGAAATGCATCGAGTGCAACAGCTGGGGAAAAGTGATGTATCAGTGGACTCGAGATCAGATACAAAGTTCCCAATCTCAACGCGGCTGTGTCCTGAGGGTAAATCCGATACAGAGAATCGGAGAGGGAGTTAAATGAGAGATGGAGGTCCCTTGGGGCTAGAAGTCGCGATTGAGATGACAACCGCAAGGATAACAACAAACAGTCCGCGAGATGTCGGCTGTGGAGGATCAGCGGTACGCGTAACCACCAGCCGAAGATATTTCCAAGGTTTCTTATCCTGGATTGGTTCGAACGATACTTTGTGCAGGTATAAGTGTAGGTGTAGGTAGGTGGGTACCTACCGTTGCCTGGCCTGCAGCCGATGGCCGGATGGAATGGAACGAGATGGAATGGAATGGAATGGATTGGTATTCGGCGAGGGATCGTTTTCCGTCGAGTCAATTTCGCCTTTGCATCAACCCAACGTTGAATCGAATCTGCCGCCGTCCCGGGTCCGCATCGACACGGGAAAATCAGGAAATCGCGAATTGGTCCGCGGAATTGACGACGCGACCATTTTACCGCCATGTCGCCCGAACGAACTAACTCGCGATGCTAAAGGCCGTGTGCACCATTCGATCTCGCTGGTTCTCTAGGTCGGTACCGGGATACGTGCGTGCGTTTCGTGATGTCATCTCTAGACGATGACGCCAGATTGTCTCTCTTCGTAAAGTTACGGTGCACCGAATAAGGTATGTCGTTGGGTAAACAAGTGCTGATAAAATTGTAGTCTTACACTTGTGCAGTTTTCAGTCCGCATAGAGGGATCTTCTTTTCGACGAAATCTGGTATTCGGATTATAGTTGTTTGCACGCGTTCTTCGATATCATGGGTCTGCGAAGAAATATTTTTTTTCATGTCCATGGAATGTTTTTCTGGTAGTGACTTCCATTTTCCTCCATCGTGTGCGGTATTCTTGCAAAATACAAGGTGGGTGCATAAAAAAAAGCGTGACAATAATGTAAAAATCATCATTTTATTACAATTAACTAAACAATATTTCTTATAAAATCAGTCAAACAATTTGCTTATGAAATGTATTTAACGTTCCGTGTTCATTCTTTTAGCCTACGAAACCCTTTCTTCTTCTCTTTGATACACCTCCGAACACGCTTCCGGTTTCAGTGAATGGAAATTTGTAATCAACGGTATAAAAAAACCTTTCAAGTCTTCTTGGTCGCAGGCTCGTGTATTGAGACACAGTTTGTACATTACAGGCTACTGTAAAATCAGTTATAAATTTCCTCACCACTCCGCCGGTTCACCTTGCATTTTTGGAGGACGCGGAGCTCTTTCCTCGTTCCGTAATATTGCTCCGCAATTAATCAGTCCCTCTGGCGTGATCCGACTTTTAAATTGCTCCGAGTCTGCCGAAGTCCGACCGCATTGCACTTGCATTACTTTATTCTCCGTTTCAGTTTTTTTATTTTTTTTTTTTATACTTGACGCAGTTTTTCCCGACAGACAAAAGAAGACGAAGCTTTTAATTGCATCCATACTCCCAGAGGTCCGAAGGATGCGCCCTTTTCATTCGTCTTCTCGGCGCTCTCGCGATTGTCGGACCTCTCCCATCTCTTCCAGCTTCTCCGTTTCAGAGTGCTTGGTTCTGTCTTACTTTTTCGTCGCTCCCTCACTCTCTCGATTTCTTATCCCCGCGATATCTTCGTCGCTACCTCCTCGCGTGCCGACCGTTAATCAACCGAACACCAGGAGATTTCCTTGGACCGATTGTCGTTCATCTCTTGACGGGACTTTTCCCGATACCGCCTCTGAGAGTGTTCCTGTTTTTATTGTACAACCGGCGATACGATACCCTTGGAAAAATCGAACCCCGTTCATTTTAATAATTCAAGGAAATTATCTCTCCTCGCGGACACATCGAGTTCGATTTTTCGTTTCCACGAACCCTGGTCAATGTTTGTATGTTTGCATGTGTGTATGTGTGTGTGTGTCTGTAAGGCCTGAGTGCTAATTTCACTTTACCTGGTTCACCGCATTACGGTATAATATCCATTTGTCCGACCACCCTCCCTTGCACGGTCCCCATATACACGCGATTCGGTAAAATCGATTTCATTACTTGCTCTTGCGAATGCTGATTGATATTGTTGCGTTCGGGCAATCATTGCCGTCGTTGCCGCTGTCAGACTATACGACTGCTCCCTCAAATAACATACAGGATACCTTGTAAATACAGGCATTTTTGCGTGCAGAGAAAGCGGAACGAGAATCGAGTACTTGACTGCAGTGGTGGTTTTTTTTTTTTTTTTTATACCCCATTCTTATACAGCCAGTCCGTTGTAATTGATTATTTCTCAAGCTTGTGATTCAATTCGTACCATCTAAATCCCAACCGCGAGACGATACGACAAACCGTTTATCACTGATTTTTTCAAATCCCGCAATTTTGCACCCCGATGACAAATCTGCAACTGCGTTATACGAAGATAGACGATATTCGTCGTTCAGCGACGTTACCTATAAAAACGAGATTGAGTTCCAAACCGTGCGGCGATGGACGCGGAGAGTTTGACGCCTTCGTGAATTCGCGTTTATCGTTTCATATTTTTCCCACACGTATAACCAACCGTACCTAAAAGAATCTCTGCATTACAACCGCGGCTCGGTCATGCGAATCGACGTAAATCCGTCCGTCTCTCAGACGTGAAAATTTTTCCCAATTCGATTTCGGTTATTGGTACGAGTTACGTCATACATATATGTGTATGTATGTATATATATATATATATATACACATAGATATGAAAGACAGAAGAAAAGGGTCAGACAAGGGATGATGATTTGCGGCTGTGGATCAGTTTCCACGTCCGACGACTTACGGCTTCCATCGTCTGGAACATCGACCACGGTCAACGAGAGATGCATCGTCAATCACGAATCTCATTTTCGCCTTCCCCCTTGCCCCGGAAAATTGACCCTCTTCACTTCTCATCATCCGCCTCGCGATTTTCGAACGGTTCGCGTATCCATCAGCGGCGTCATTTCCGCACGTTTATCTATAGATGAACCATTCGCTTTTCCACCCGGTCGCCGTCACGTTTGTCCTTCGATCATGCGAGATTTTCGTCCGCGTGATCGCGGGAGGTGGGAGGGAGAGAGGGAGGGAGGGAGGGTTTTCAGGAAAAGCCGCCGCCGGGTCAAACTCCGATTATCGATGAGCCAGCGGCGCTTGCATCGAGCTTTCGCCACTTTGGCTGTTTCTCGAATTCCCCGTTTCGACGAATCGTTACGGTTTGAAGAATTTTTTTTAGCACAGTCAATTTAGGAAGATTTAAAAAGTCGTAGGCTTTTTACGCGACGTCGAATTTTTGAAGACGCAAAATTTTGGTTCATTATAGGATTTGAACAATTTTTGAAAACAACCTGCAAGTATAGAGTCCTGAAATACAGAATCGTTAGAATGCGTAGGAATATAAAAAACGGAAATCTTTTACGTTTTCACTTTTTTAACGTAATTTCGAAATTTGATGAAATAGATTTTTTCACGCTATCATCTGTTTTATAATCCGTATATAAATTTTTACGCACCCGATCGTTCACCTCGAAAAATGAACTGTCTTTCTACTTTCCTCGACTACTTAAAACATAATCGGGGTAATTTTCACTCCACTTCATTTGTCAAAATCTCTGTTTCGCATTCGACCATAAAATATGGCCGTAATATTTTAATGCTTATAAGCTTTAATGCAAGATTGACCCATCAAGCTCGGTTTTACAATATTATCTTTGAACATTTGGTGGCGGCCAAGGACCGTGAGATCGTTGAACGAACTAAAATGCTCAATTTATTATCCCAGCGCCGTTGGGCAGTTTAACATATTCCAAAAGTTTTATTACCGCCAACCGCGAATCGTTCATGAATTTATAATCTTGATAATGTCGTTGGTTAAATTTTCACCGTTGCAATCGTTACAACTGCAGAACGACGTGTATATTTATTAAGACTATCAAGTATAATAATCGATGGCCTGAAACGAGCTGCTTCGTTCAGTCTGAACCCCCTTCGCACATTCTGCATACTTGCATAATTGATTTCTTTCATCTCTTTCTTCCAGCACCTAAATATACTCCGAGTCCGAACATTTATTTATTACACCAGAGTTAAAGATGTGGATTAATTTCAACTTTGTTCAGTGATTATTTTTGATTGTACGGTATAACTTGCAGTTTCACTTTGACTCGAAGAAACACTTCGTTTCACGCAAGGAAATAGTCTCGTTATTTCTACCTATCGAAGATTTATTGTTTTCGTTACAATTATTTTTGATATCGTACAGCGATATACATCTTGCGCAATAATTGCGTCGTTGAATGAAATGACGAATACGAATCACGTTTAAAACCGGTTTGAGAATGTTATTCCTCTTTTTTTCTCTCTCTTTTATCTTCAGCCCAGATCAATGATCAATACATGTAAAATATACCACCGCAAGCAGCGTTTGCACGTAAATAAGAAAAAGAGTAGAATTTACCAAAAACTGCAGAAAAAGAGGGACGCGTCAGGGTTTTTGGTAAAACACAAAAAAAAAAAAAGAAAAAACCCCCTCTCGTCAATTATATTTTTTACCACAACTGCAGGAGATTTTACTTTGCACGCAGCGGTTTTCACTGATTCTGCAGTAAACTCTGTATTTTACGAAGTATGTTTTACCAAAAAAAAAAAAAAAAAAAACCGATACGTCCGTCTTTTTAGTAAAAATCTGCTCTTTTATTCTCTCCGCGTTTGTAACAAAATTTTTCCCTTCCAATTGCGGTGCAGGCAATGCTTATGAAAGCAGAGGAGTAAATTGTCGGTAGGGAACGCGCAAGTGTAACGTTTTCTCATCGTTTGTTCAATCAGACGTGAATTTTCCATCGAACTCTAGAGCAGGTGGAATGAAGGGAGTCTTTCGTATACATGTATATATATATATATATATGTATATATGTATGCATGAATGCACGTGTACGTATAACACACAAGCACACAGCCACTAGTCGTTGCACCTGAAAATTGTTGAAGACGCTAGTCATGCGTTTCCAATTACGAATAATATCCCTTCGGTTCTAGGATTTCGCCGAGCACCGCGCTTTTATACCTTGTACCTATTGCACCTACACCTGTATCTATTTATCTATGTATGTATTATCTCTCTTCACGACCGCGCTTCGCTTTCCAATATCATTTCTACCAGCTCTTTTGTTTCGAATCATTGAGCCGAGTCCCGATCTCGGTGTCGACAGAACCTGGAGTTGTCGCAAATTACGACCGATAGACGCGGCGTCGTTCATAGATCGCTCTCCGAAAGCTTCGACGCGTCGCGTAATCTAGCGGGTGGAATTTTTTGACGGTTAAAAAACTTCGCGTCTCGTTTTTGCCGCAGCAGCTGTTATTTTTTTTACAACTTTGTATTTTTTTCTTCTCTTTTTACTTATACATTATATATAAATGCGAATCCATGTTTTTCGTCGTCTTTTCCGCCGGTTACGTGAGAATGAATAGCAATTTAACCGACGCCCCTTTATTTCAACACCGCAGCAACGATTGCCGGTACTTGATTGCATATGCAGCGCGAAAGTTTCAGTGTAATTGAATATTTTTATTTGTTTATTTTATTTTTTTTTATGTTTTTACAAACATCTTGCAGATATCTGCAGAACCGCAAATAATGGTATCTGCAGGGAACGATAACGTTATAAGATTGCACGATTGTCTTTGAATAACGACTGTAATTTTCCTCGTTTTCAACAAAAATTGTGACATATTTTACGTCCATTGTGAAAAATAAAATATCTCACGTTGTATTTATGTATGCAAGGGTAGTGGCATAGGAAGAAAAGTTAAAAGAAGAACAAACGATCCTCTCGTCCCGCGATCCGTCTCCTCGGTATCGAAAACTAGCTGAACTTGCGGTATAGATAATATAATGTCCGCGGTAAGCTGGTCTTCAAAGCCGTATAAATGTACAGGGATCGCTTTGTTTTAACCTCAAAAACTTTCCTTCAAACTTCATTCAACAGCAGCGTTTTGAATTTACGCAGCTTACATGCTTTATAAAAATCCGTGCAGTCAAAGCCGCGAATTTTGCATCAACAGCCCTGAATTCGACAAGATAATCGTGCACGTATAACCGTGTATAACATCACGTTGCACGCAACTCGGATACGTTTGTTATAAAATTTTGTCACAACGTTGAGTCGCCCGGATTTAATGTAATTATATGTTGCGCAAATGCGTTCGTGTAATAACGCAAAACTCGAGAGGCGGCAACCGGTTCTTTTTACGCCTAGGAAACGGGACTTTACCGTGACGGCTAGGTAGGTTGGGTACATTGTACAATGTGCAAGTAACAAGTACGCCTATTACACCGCAGGATATTCGTCCACCGTCTACTCGACGGGTAGACAAATTAACCGGAAGTAGGAGCGTTCGAACCGCTTGTTGCACCTATTTGAACTCCGCTGCACGCACAACTCCGACTTCGCATTAAATATAACTTCCTACCGTATATCATAACGATATACGAGTTGCCGCGATTACATATATTATAAAAGTTCTGTTGCAACGGGACCGCGGAAATATCTGAAAATTTAACAACGTTACCTCTCTGTACGTATAATGCAAAGTATATTTATTAATCTACGTGCATGTATATTCAATTAACTTTCAAATCTCAATTTACTTCGGTTACGTTATCATTATACCCAAATTATGTTATACGAATACCTACGAACACCTTTCCCACTTGATCTATAATTATTTATTCATAAAATTTATTTTTAATTCTTATGTAATACGTGTGCAAGGTACACCTTACAAAGTGTAACTCCACGTCTAACGTAACGTCTGTTTATCTACTGAAACTTATTACAGAGCACGGGCATGACTTGAAGAACATCGTGACCCTAATTCCGAATTATTCTGTGCTATTGAATAACCCTGTAACCTGCACGTATATGTATACATCAAGTGTACCTATGTATTACTGAATTTACGTAATATACGTGACGTATCCTGATATACCCGTTGAATTGCGTGGGCGTAATTATTTCGCAATTAGACGAAATGCGCGGTATTATTTTTATTTTTTTCTCGGGTCACATTCTTTCCCCTATTTTCTCCGTTTTTTTTTTCTTCCCGCGAACGAAAGACGCAATTTTTCGCGTAAACTCGTGAAATTCAAAACAGCTGTATACAGCTACGTTATAAATTGCGCACTCAATGGTACGTAAATATATATATATATATACGTATATTTAAATTTCGTTTTTATTGAAAAAAAAGAAGAAGAAAAGAAGAATTTCAAAAGAAGGTTACATAATATCGTGAAGGTAATTTAAAAGTGAATATTAAAATTTATAAAATTTTTTTTTACAAGATAAAAACATTTGTCGTATTTAATGTTTCATTCCTTATGCACGCTGTTGTGAATAACAACGGATTGCACATTTCCTGAGAAAGTTGAAATTTCTCGGATAAAAAGTAGGAAATAAAAACAAAAAAAAAAAAAAAACAAATTTACATACGTCAAGGTGTTATATTTACCAACAGAGTCAGAGATGGTTGTAACAATTTTGTTGTAGTTTTGCAGGGCGGGCGTGAAACGTGTTACGGGTATACTGTCGCAGAGAGAGAGAGAGAGAGAGAGAGAACGAGAGTAAATTAGAGGAATGAGAGGGAGGTGTGCATAGAATATCGCGTATGTACGTTACTACACGTATACAGTATCACACACGTACATGCGTATTTATCTCGCATACATACCCACGTGTACGAATGTCGTGCAAGCGACACGGGCAGTCTGTTTCGATACTACACGCTTTATCTTATGTAACGGGTGTGCGTCACGGAAGGCACGCACACCGTAATATCATCTCGTCGAAAATCTACGTACTCGCGGCGATACTTTTACACGCATTCGTGTATAGGTATATGTATACTACCAGTATTGAAGAGCCTCACACAGTGTACGTACATAAATATATATAAAGAACAAATGCCGTGCCATGTTTTACGCTGCAGTGTCGAAACACGAGCACTGTAATAAACCGGCTTACGTACCTATGTACGTGCATATAAATATATAAATACAACAGTTATAACCTTGGGTGTCGATTAGCTCGCGTTCGTTGTGAACACCTTGTAATACGCACTTGCAGACGTGATAAATTTTTATTAAATTTACGTTTGGCGTTGCACAATATACCTCGGTGTGGATCGAGAAGGTTCTTTTCTGCGCTTTGATGGAAAAAAGATCCTCCCGAAAGATAAGCTCTCTGGTTCGAGTCTAAAAAGTTTCTAATTTTTTATTTTACTTCTCGTTTAATTAACGTTTGACAATTTCAAGTATCGTTGAATGTTAAAATGCTCTTTAACTGTTCGGTATTTTTCAAATTCACGCATAGATCGTTGGAGCTGATTCTTCAAGCTTTTCAAACCTCGCATAACAAATCGTAGTTCAGCTTACCTACAGCAGAAGGATGGTGAGAGCGAAAACAAAGAATTAATCGTTCTCATCATCTATACTTCAATTCGTATATTATATACTGTACTACGGAGCAGCGTTTTGTTTTTCACTCTTCGCGCGTCCGGGAAGTAATTTGAGAGAGTGGAAGAATGAAAAAAAGAAGAAAAAAAAAATTCCAACATTTCTTTGAAAATAATCGGCCCGCGCGTTCGTCCGTCGTCGATCTCATTAGCGTCGCATAGCAGAGGCGTCTCTTTGGTTGACGATGATAATCCCCGCTTCTCTGCTGTGCGGTACGTTGCAGGTGTATGTTATATTCCTATATATTCAATCGAAAATAGAGTCTATTTTTTAAACTTGAATATCCGGGGCCGTTTGGGTGAGGCTGCGTCGTTAACGTGATGCAGGATCGGGGCGAAAGGATATTTCGCATCCCGTGATATTATCGTACGTATGTACGTAGCTTTTCGGACATGTTATAATAAAAATAATATAACACGAAGAAAGAAACCGAACAATTTGACGTAACTGATGAAATCAGATGCGAAACGTATTGCAACTATTATACGTTTATGGTTACAATTATCATTTTGCCTGTGTGACACTTGTACAATTACATATCTCAAGTTTTTAGACGGTTATTTCAGAGATAGAGTAAACTAATCTATATTACTTAGATGTAAATTAGATCGCACGTACTTACATAATTAAAAAAAAATATACGTATATATTCTATACATATAACACGTATGTACGTATCCTTTGCCTGGATAATTTTCTGCGTTCAAATAGAGTCTATATATACACGTTGTAACGTACGTGTAACACACCGACCAGAAGATAATTTACGGATGTATATAATACATAACGTAATCGCGGTTTCTTCACGCTCCTTCGATGTGTCGAAACACACAGGCGCACACCCACGTACGTATGCGTGTATGTGATAGGCGAAGTTTCAGTTAAATTCGCTCATACGCAAAATGATAAACGCGTCTGTCTGTAGGCAGGTATAAACTAGACAGCCTTGACTGTGTTATCGGGTGTCTAGCGTTATAGGTGTAGCTAGACCTGTGTAAGACAATCGCTGAAATGCCTCGTAGCGCGAAGAAGACGCAGAGAGTGTCAGGATCACGATAGATCTTACAGATTTGGTCCAAGGTGCCTTAAAGGTGTAATATATCGCTGGCCTCGGCCACCTAGCATTCGATTTTTCTAATTACAATAATTCATTAACTTCGGCTGCGCGTATTACACATGTATTACATGTAATATCACGCACGCGTGTGTTACAAGTATTCTTCGAGCGAAGACGAAATCTCGGTTTAATGGTCTATAGTATAACCAGCTAATATGATGAAACGAATCATTGCTCAAGTGGATTATTTTCGACTCTTGTAGGTGATATATACCTGTGTATATACATATACATCTTTTATACGTGCCATTCCCATAATTGGTCATTGCTGCAGCATTGTCGCAATGCAATTTGCTCGTTACAGAAACAGGATACGCGCTGCATACACATTTCGTAGAGCGAGCCAGCTGTCTTTTAGAAATTGCATACCTCGTGTTTCGGGCTATTTTTTATTTATATATTTATTTTCTTACACTTGCATAATGCAGTTAGCGCAATTTTTCAACCCATTCGTATACATGTACATATATATATATATTTATTATAAGGCTGAATATGTGTATACTCATTGTCAGCCTTTTTTCGGAATCCGATGGATCGAAAATGTCCGTTGCTGTATTTTTTTCCTCTTCCTGTACAACATGCCGCGGAAACCAAATCGTTTCAAATCTGACTCCGTGAGTCACCCGGCTGCGCGCTATTCCAAAAATACTTTTTTCCTTCTGTACCGTGAATGTAATACTCGGTAGAATACTTCCTTAAACGTTGAAATGTATTTTTAGCAACCAGTATCAGTTAATTTAGTTTTGATTCAGGTTTAGGGCGCGTTAAGAATAGAATGTGTAAATTGACCGATTTTAGAAACGCGCAGGATCAAATTTCGTAATGTCGAAAGGAAAACGTCGGAAACGATGATTTATACTCGGTATTCGACAGCTTGAAAATTGTTTCGATTTCCGTGATTTTCCATATCGAAGGAGATACCAAATATTCAGCGAATTTTTAGTTTCATATTATCGCCATATTTCGAAGCATCGCGTGTCATATCTTGGTGAATAATGCTCCAAATAGGTTGAAATTTGGACGAGATTTTGATTTCGGCAAACCGATAAAGCGCGCGGTGTAATTCGTCCTGAACGTATTCTCAAACAGAGATATTTGAAACCTGCGAGATTGCGCCCTAACCTCAAATTCGCAACAGCTTCGAACAAGCTTATCTTATCCAACTCGCGTTCGCACGAGTACGTATACACGATATGTGCAGGTAAACAAGACGCAGCACATGTACGCGAGGAAATACCGCAATTCCCGTCGAGTAAAAAGCGCGAGAGGCAGAGAAAGAAAGAAAGGAAGAGAGAGAGAGAGAGTTGAGAGAAATAGAGAGATCACGAGTGACATTAGCGTCGTTACATTGACCCCAAACGTGCGCACGTTTGAGTCATCGCGTTTCAATGGATGAGTGCCGAACCCAGTGCGTGTGAAGTGCGCGTGCTGCAAGGATATACCGCGTGCCTCACACGCACGCACGCACGCACCGGGACGCGTGTATCTCTGCACGAGCTGCCGTACAAGTTTCCCGCTCCTCCCCAGTTTTAGCCCCGTCATTCTACCCACACCTCGGCTTCGCCTCCCTCGCCCTCCTTTGCTGCATACGTTTATACACGTATGTACGTACAAACATACACACATATACATGTAACGTGCGTGCAGCGTGCCGTGGTGTCTGCACACGGTGCACATGCGTAACAGAATCCTTCAAAATTTTTTTTATCCGCTCCCCCGCACAGGCTGGGGTTAGGGCCGTCCCTCAGCCACGCGTCGCCCTCGCCCTGTAGAAACCAAGGGCCGAATTTGCCTTGCCTCCTTAGTTGCTTACTTTCGCGTTAATCTCCCTTCAGCTCTACGGTATCTCGGATCCGCGTTCATTCACCTTGAATCGTATCTCGACGCGGAATCAGCTCGATGATTCAAAAAGCTTCGTTTCTTTCCGCGCCACCATCGCTCGAAATTTTACACGTGTCACGAAAATCGGAGCCCACATCGTTGTTGGAGCTTTTCTGCACGTGCATTTCGTGGTATTTCGCTTATGCGTACCTGTAAGGTCGCGCGGTTTGAACGCGCAGGTTTACCTGGGAAAATTAAGTGCTTCAACATTCTGCGACTGGACTGACGACGCAGTAGATTTTCGATCCAGTCTATTACACATCGGCGCTTTATATACACTGTATATATATACTCAAGGGTTATATGCGTGTTTCGCTGCCTGCAGTCTGGTTGCAATATATATGTACGAATGGCTCGTGGTTTCATCAACCCCTTGGGTTTTCCCTTATACGCGTTAATACTCACTGCGTGGTCGTCGTTTGTGGAAAAAACAAAGTATAAAATAAGATTTACGCATCGGTGTGCCGTTTCAACGAGACTTGGTATTTTTCTTTTATGAAATATTTATTTCGATGCGGATTCGATAACCTCGATTCGCGTGGTGATAATTAATTTTTACGATCTGTCAATCTCTGGTGTTTGCATGACTTAAGTGTAATTTAGAGATTTCAAATATCGCGCGGTCAAATTGACAATGAGTCATTCGGCCCAGATTCCGGAGAACCTTGACACGGATAAGTTGAAAAAACGAAACACACGGCGTGTCATCATCGTCAATTTGAAACCCAAGCAAACGATTAGCCGTACATTTCGGTGCTTGGTTTGAATTTTTAAATAGAAATGATTATCAGAATCGGTTGCCGGAAATTCACATATTTTTTTTTTCCATTCACCCCGAAACTAAAAGTTTCATCCAAATTCGATGAGATTGCGTTTCATTTATTACAGCACGGTTTCAGAGATGATTTATCTTCGTCGACTGCGCTGACACGAGCATCTCTTCATTTGGATCGTTCTCTCTGTGTAGATGATAGTATCATAAGAAATGAAAACAAACAAGTCAACACCAGACTCGTCGACGATGGTCATGCGAAGGATAACAGGCATGCGTATACACATTGTATACCTTTACAGCAACGCCTACGATACGAAGAAAAATTATTCCTCTTTCCTCTTTCCTCTTTCCTCTTTCCTCATGACCTCATCCTTCGTCATTGTCCTCTCGTCATTCCATTCCATTGCCCGTATCACGATACCCATATGTTTCCTATTCATACGCCCATTAACACATGTCGCGCAAGGAAAAGGTCCTCAATTATTAATCAAGTCCAACAGAGTAAATATCACGTGTAGACAAGGTTAAAAACATCACGCGGATCATCGTTCAATCATGTCCACGAATACCGTGCTCGTAAATGATTTCCCCATGCAACGTCCGAGGCAAAGTTTCATTCCAACGATATTCTTTCCTCTTCCTCGTATCGCCGCGATGCCGCAACATCATCGCGGCGCGGCCTCTGAGAAATCAAATTGGCTCTCAGTGTAAGTCGACTAAGTTCAGGGGTTCAGGGTTGGATCTATGATGCGATCTGTACGACAATTCGACCCTGCTTATACTTTCCTCGATACATTCCCATCAACGATGACAAAACATGCCCGAGTCTTATTTCTCGTAACAACTTGCGGTATTTTCTTTTCCTCACCCCTAACAAACAGAGCAACTCCGAAATCGCCTTCGATGAATCAAAACCGCGCAAGATACAAGGAAAATGTAATTCACCGACAAAATTGCGCCTTCCACGCATATCGAAGATTCAAACGTTCAAGAAATGGTCCAATCCAAACCAGACGGAACGACGACAAATCCAACGCAGTCAGCGAGTGACACGGTAAGTCCGTAGGAGTGTGCAAGACAACGTGAAACATCGTAGAACATCGTACTGTACCGTGCCTACCACGCACGGAATCCCGGTAATACGTACGTCCCAACATACACAAGTTGTTTCGTATCCTCCCGCTCACACGTTCACGCAGTTTCGTATCCACGGCGCGAACGGGTAGCGATACGGAAACGTCCGAGGGCGTCCGAAGACAACCGAGGACCGACGGAGCCGCCCGAAGCGTAGCTTCGGGTTTGTTTCCGCGGCGCTGGTGTCGCACGCGTATTTCCCCGGGACGTCCGAACGTTCCTCCTTCCCTCCCGCCCTCTTTATTTCTCCCCCTCCCACACCCCCCGACGTCCTCCCGCAGCGCCGGGACGCCCTCCGCCCGCAACGAGGAGTCCCGAGTCGGAGTCACGGCGAGACCGCGGCCATTCCTCAACCGAGCCTCGTACGGTGAGCGTCAAACGCTGTGTGAAACGTAACCACGCCTCTACGAAAAACACCGCCGATCGTATACATATACCGTGCATGTATATATGTGTATATATATATATATATACATATATATATATAGTTCGCGCTTTGTATATACACGTGTACAGTGTGTGTGTGGTGCGTGCGTGGCTATGTCGATGTGCGTGGGTGTGTGTAACAGGGGATAGACCTTATACTACCCGGTTTTAAAACAACTCTTACGCCGATATATCTCTGCATATATATCGTATATATGTATATGTATTATTATATACAATATACATGCTTGTATATACACATGTATATGTATTTTCAGAATTAACGGGGTAGCCGGCGCGCGCGGGAAACGATCGATAAACCCTCAGGAGAGAATAAGATAAAGATAGACGTGCGATCGTATTGTTTTTTTTTTTTTTTGTTCAAGTTTTGAAACAATTCGTTCGTTTTACGGCTCGTGACGAATAATAATAACAACAACAACATCAATAATAATAATAACAAAGTGGCAATTTAAACGAACATTTTATACACTCAGCACGAAACGCGTCGATGTATAATTATTTTTTTTTTTTATTTAAATTTTATTACATACATATGTGTACCTACATGTGTATATGTAATTAAACCGACGACGATATATAATATAATAATAATAGCGAGAACGTATTTCTTTTTCTATCAATTTTTTTTTTCTCTACCCACGCTTGTTGTTGTTAATTTATTTATGCTTTTACTTCCTAACCATTTCTACACGCAATTTTCTTTTAAAACAAGTTGTTGATTATTTTGAAGATAAATTTATTTTTTTTTTTACACATACACAATCCAATTGTTGTATACACGTGTTTAAACATACGCAATATATAATATATAACTGTACGTGGCAATTGTAAATATACCCGCGAATAAATACGTTGTATCATCGACGACTGTACACGTATACATGTGGGAGATGTAAAATCGAATTTAACGATTCGTCTCGTTACGCGTAACTATATATAAAGAGAAAAAAAATTAAATCGCGATAAAAGAAAAACAAAACTCACTCCCACGCAACAAACGACGTGTGGAGAAAAAGGTATTCGCTGGATGTTTGTAACAAAACGGAGGTGTTTTTGTGAACGAGGTGAAGGTGAAGGAAGTTTTCAGTAATAAACATCGCGACCTTCTCTCGAGATAATCGAACAGATGATATCGAGGAAATTTTGTAAAAAATTTATTCCTAACACAAGCACTCGCATTAAACTCTAGTCTCGCGTCCGCATCATCGACGACGATCGGCCGTCGCTTTGTTGTGGGAAAATCAATCCGACTGTGAAAAATAATAAATTTAAACACGCTGTGAAGTATACTCGGCACGTTTTTGCTATCGTTATTGCCGATGATTGCGCTTGTCACAGATAATTTCGATCTTGCGGCACGATTTAACGATAGACAAAAAAGAGCGGAACGCAAAAAAGTATCGGTATAAAAATCAAAAGTGACGATGTTGTCGCTGTTGATTCGTCAGTGAGAATAACTCGTATATACAGTGTGAGAAAAGTGACCAACGCCAGGAACCGAACGCAAAACCACCTCGAGTCGTCAAAGATACAGCGACCAGGCGACCCGTCGAGAAATCGAATCGGATCGGAAGGCGACGAAGCAGGCTGAGGATCGCCAATATCGCCTCAAGATAACACGACGATATGTTTCGGGCCTTCGGCACAGCCCCGGCAGAGGCGCCTCCCGCCGGTGGTGAATATCCCTGGACCATTCCCATATTCAATAAAGGTGATTGATTCATCAACCATGTAGATTTTAACCCTTTCAGTCACAGAGTCGAACGTTCAGCGTTTCGTCTCGCGAACTTCCACGTAACCATTTTGGATCAGAATTGTCGAAATTTGATAGTTTCTTTGATTTTACATCCGTCGTCTTGGATTTGGAAACGATCGAATTCTGACTTCAGATTCGTAATCAGCGACTCGAAGAAACCTCCGATCAACAAAATTTAGGCCAAAATAGTTAATTTTTAAAGGAGTAATACATGGATAGGAAACCATCAATCGCACATCTCTGTACTTTTCACAATACATGCATCCGTAAAGTGGAGCATAACACGAAGGAGGTTCTTCTGAGGTTTTAGTATACAACGTACGCATGCATCCGTACATCGTACATGTAACCTGACGGCGTGAATTGATCGCTGATCGACGTACAAACTAGTCGACGCGTTATTCCGAGATCCTTGCAGAGCTGGCGAGCACGTGACGGCCACGATAGTTACGCACAGACTCACGCTGCCTCTGAAACTCCCTAAGTCCACGTCTCTGTACCGACTATGCTCTATATTCTGTACACATTTTGTTTAAGCTTTTTTTTTAAACATGTATTTCCACGATCCACGAATATAGATATGTTACGAAAAGAGTATTCAGACGTATAAAGCATGTTTCAAAAGGATTATTTATTCTTAACGAGACACCGATTGCTTTGTTTACTACGTTTTAGTTTTAATAATTTCTCGAGCAGAAACCTGTCAATTTTTGTAGCACATTTTTTTGACCTCGTGTCGATTTACTTGATCTTGATTTTTGATTACCTATTTCGATTTCGTGAACAGATCGTCTTGACGACGATTTTTATTTATTTATTTTTTTTAAATTTATTTATTATTTTCTTCCGCCTCGTCTTTATTGCCTCAGGTACTCGGTTAAACGATCAATTGTTATTCGATCTCGAGAAAGAGAGAGAGCGTAAAAACAAAATTTGAGAATTGCGTCCAGGAAGTGCAAAATAATGTACTTTGCGGTCTCTTACGTATCGTTACAAGAGTCGTGCATCATTCTTCGTACTCGCATCTTGATTTCGGAGACTTACAGAGCCTAGACCACTCTCGCGGGATTTCTATCTCATGAATCGTCCTCACGTCTGTCTGATTTTTTTTGGCGTTTCTATTTCTGGCAGCCAGAGGCCGCGGCATTAGTGTTTCAGGGCTTATAATAGCTGCGTAGATGTTACACAGTATCTACCTACACACACGTTGGCCGTCTTATCGGTATTACGTTCCATTAACGCAAGCGGAAGAATTTTTGCGATCTCTCGCGACGCGGAAAAACACAAGCGCATAGCGCCGTTGTCGATATATATATATATATTTTTTTTTAGAGCACATTTAATTTTTTTAAATACATGCAAAATATTGTACACATATGTTAGATATTATACGAGAGCATTTTTATTATATCGTTTACGGCAGGGTTTCAATATTGTTGCTGAAATTATCGGTAAGAAAGTGCCGACGAAAGAAAAGAAAAAACGAAAAACGAACATTCGACGAGATTGAATTTTGTCGATACAAACCTTCCAAATATATGAGAGGAATTGTCGAAATTTTATTACTCTCGTTATATCTTTTTTTTCTCTTGATACGAACAAAACGAAAGCTCCTCTAAGACTCTTCTTCAAGTCCGGCTTTCTAGACTAACGATAAATGTCTGAAATTTCCTCGGTGTTAAACGTATCGAAAAGTATCGAAAAACTAAAAAACTGTGTCTCAATTGATCCGAAAAAATCCGATTCTAATTTCTGCGTTAAACGAATGGAAGACAAGAAGAAAAAAAGTTTCGAAATCATTTATAACTGATGTAAATTTTTGTAATTCTCATTTACGCGGGGACGTTTTCTTCTCGAATTAAATACCCGTCGACTCGAAAAAGCAGCACCGTCAACATTAAAGAATAATGAATAAATAAACATTAGTCAACGTTCAACCGGTACACCCAAATATAGATATTGTACCATTGAACGTGTGGTTTTTCGGTTACGGAGATGAGTAAAATTAAAAAAAATATATATAAATAAAATAAAAATAAAGAACGCAAATAGCCGACTCCGTACAGCACTGCGTAACCCATCATCTAGGAATTTTCCTCTGTTTACACGCCCCTGCCGCAAAAGGGGGGGATTACTCACATAGGTGTCAGGTGACAAGGAGGCCGCCACCGGCGATTGCCGATATGCGCGAGTCGCGCCCGGTCCTTTACTTCTTTCCTCCTTCCCTCCCTCCTTCCTTCCTTCCTTTCTTCCTTCCTTCCTTCCTCCTTCGCAGTGACGTAACCGGCCCGCAGTGCCGACGACCTTTCTACCAACACCACCGGATTTTAAAGTTTAAAGGGCCCACCCTGCAGGGCTTTGCGGAACCAAATAACAGGTGCTGCTGTTGCTGCTCCACGCCTGTCCGAATAGAAAGAAAACACCAGCCGCTCTCTCGTCTCGCATATCTTTATCCTTTGCCGAACCGCGAACTATCTCAATTTTTTGACAATTTTGCCGTTGGTTCTTCGTTACTTGTTGTTGTTAGCACCGTTGTTATTCCGTGCGACGAACGCAGGATCTGCGCAACACCATCCGAGACATTGATTCCGTCTTTCGACCTTATGGTTCTAATAAATGTTTCACCGTTTGCTGCGTAATGAGTGTTTTTCTGATTCATTTAATCAGTGTAACACCGTTGCTTGTGTCGTATTGTATGATATTACGTATTAACGAAAATTGAATCCGTTCGGTTTGATCGAAAAAGCAAGCTGTTACCAAATACCGAGTTATGAAAGATCGACGAAGCTGAAGCTGGACAGCAAAACGTGTTTAACTGTTTGGAAATAGGAAAATGCAGTTCGATCTTATCCTCATAATTCTATGAAAGTATCGGTAGTTTGAGGTGTTTCACAAAATGATGATTTTTGGACTTCGCTACTTCGTTCGAACGAACGTCGGAACGTTTCGCTGCTAATGTGTTCGCCGCTAGTTTCAGTCTCGTTAAAGATCGAAGAATGTCCGTTCACCTCAGTCGATATATGTGATTTACAAACGACTTGATATTATTATTCTTGATATATAAACGGTGTAGCGATGAATTGTGTTTTTGAATCGTAAGCTCGCAAGCTTGATATCTAGAAATTCTAAGAACATTTGTTTGTCGGGTTTCGTGTCTCCGCGGTTGATGGAAATTTTGTCACATCGTCTTCAGGATTCTGGGAAATTTTACGTTTTTCGTATAAAGAGACTCGGACATTTTTATAACGAACGATCAAGTCGATGTGTATTTTGCGCGGGTGGTTAAACGAAAGAAAGCTTGCGTCACTTCTCGACGAAAATTTAATGACCGACATTTTAACGCAACGCAACGAAGCACGAAAAAGACGCGTTATTTTTTTTGCAATTTTTAACTGCAAATATGAAAGTAACGTTGGAGAAAATCGAAGCGATGAAAGTGTCGCAGATAAATATATGCTAATCTATTATTTAATAAACACTTTTAAACGCACCCGTTTCACACTTTCGAATTGCGTTTAATTATTATACGGAATCAAGGCTGTAATTCATTGGTATCTGTGCTACTCTAGTCTACGACATCTAGGATACACGTAGCGAATATAATCGTATCTTTGAATTTCGAAAGGTTCAGCAGCGCGAAGACGATTTCGACGAATAAATAATAAGCTGTTATAGGCGTGGTGGTTTGCAAGACGATGACGATGGCGATGAAGATGATGGTGGCGATAGATGTACACCGGTGAATTCAAAAATGGCGAAATAACCGATAGAAATCAGTTTTATGGACGTGATTTGGACTCTTCGTATCGTTCATGGAAATCTGGTGTATAATATATTCTTCGTTTCTGTTAATTTCATGCCTACGCGTGTAAATGCGGTGAGAATTTGTTCGATTTCACGTAAATCTGTCACAAGAAACCGTCGGAAATAACGATATCGGTAGTATCGCGTATAATGATAATTTTTTTTACGTTCCAAGGCTTTAAGAAAGTCTTTTATATAAGGCGAAGGTGACATAGTTTCGAATTTTATATCCCGAATACCATTTAACATGAATCTGTGAAAATTTTCAAAAATCTAGAGAATTATTCGCGTTTGTCTGAAGCAAGAAGAAAGAAAAACAAATTAACGAACGATACTAAATAGCGCCTGTAAATTAATTTAGGGACAGATTGTGAAAATTGATAGCTTTGTGTTACTTGAATTACTTGTTTCAAGTAATTTCAAAATGCATGTCTCGGAAATTGATAGCATAATCCCGTTGATCTTCTTCTCAATCTTATTCTTCTTCCGGAATTTATTTCACGCTAGGTTTAAGATGTTTATTAGAACCTAAGTATGAGGGACGAGTTTTTTTTTTTTTTTTTCTCTTTCTTTCTTTCTCTACGAAGTACGTACGCATCGAGTCATCTCGACAGTAATCTACATATGTGCACACACTAGACGTGCGCGAAAGAAATATTTTTATTTAATTCTCCACTTATTTACGTATTTCAGTTTTTCTACTTGTTTGCCGTCCAACAATATTACGTACCTCTCCATATATATATTACATGTATAATTATGTATACAAAAGAAACAAGCCTTCCGTATTTAACGAAACTAACCTGACTTATCGACTCGATCATTTCTACATACCCAAATAATTTGAAGTAAGATTCTTTTCTTGATCTTTTTTTACCTTTTTTTTTTTTTTTTTTTAATTCATTTTTCTCCCGCCCGACACAGCTTTCGAATACGCTGTTGCACAATTATTATTCGCAGCGATAAATTCGGATCAGCGATCGGAATAAATGATCGTGTCCGTGTGCATAATTATGTACCGAAAGTTACGTTAATCTTTCTCTTTAGACTTTGCGCCTAGAGTGTCTCATTCATACGATAGCAACGAGTATCGTACAGCCGGAAGTGATCTATCCTCTATCATCAACGAGGCCTTCGAACAAATAAATGAGATAACGAGCAAATGAACAAATAAATAAACATACGGATGAAACGTGGTAAGAAATTGTTCGATATAGGTCATACGATTATCGATTACAATGTCTGAACCGAATCGTTTCTAGAACGAGGTCGAATTTCTTTTTAATCGTGGAATGTTGGTTTTTTTTCTTTATTAATTTTTTTCAACATACATGTGTAACATATAGACTAGCGTGCAGGTGTAATACTATATTTTTTTTCCATGAGATTACACATACTTTTCTGTATAATACCATTATGTATTACACGTATGCATACGTAGGCAATAATCCAGCGACGCGAGGCGAAAGTGAATTATTTTATACCCGTGTACGGGATGAAAGAAGAAGTGGAAAAAAAAAAACGAAAAAGCGATTTACTCATCGAATCTTTAATGCACGGTTGCTGATTTTTTCACGTTATACGTAAATTGTCGAATCTCAACTTTTAATTGCCTACATATTGTGCAATAATAATAATAATAATTTTTCGGCAATTTTTTTGTCGCGTTTATTACAATATTGACTCACAATTTGCGTCACATGCAACGTACGTGTTACATTATATCTACTTTTCTTTGAGCAATCTTCAGGTCTCTCACAAGCACCAAATTTTACATATACGGAGTTACATAGTATTACATTCGTACCGCGTTCGGTCGCGATAAGATATCGATTGCGTTGTTTCACTACACATGTACAACGTACGCGTAATACCGTAGACACTGTACGTACGTATACCTATATTAGATATGGAAACAGGCGGGCGTTGGTTAAAAATCCGCCGCGTCCGTTGTACGGAAACTAAAATCAGTCGTAAAAAAGGCAGGTGTATAAAATTTTGACGACTCTAGGCGAAAGGAAAAAAAGTCGATTTTCCAGACGACGTTGAATTTGGTAATTTTGTCGTATAAAGGATTCACGCTTTGTAATTGTTTGAAATTCGGTAAACTGTTGTGAAACAATTAAACACGCTCGTATTTCGCAATATTATTTCTTTGAACGTCGTTGCGAGTATTCGAAAATAGTAAATTCAATTCACGTCTTTGCAGATCAGTTTTCCAGCCAGACTTATCGCAACTAAAATATCAATCTCTCTTCTCGGCGACGGTGAACTTTTCAAAAAATCATTTATGCACACGTATACGTACGTATACGTGTACGTACTAGACGCACGGTGAGTTGGCATTGTGACGTAAATGAGGCCGCAGCCAGCCACCAGACCAAAGTGCGCAACGTTCGTTTACGAAATGTTATCCGCAGTATGTGCCAGAGCCTACACCTGCATGCGTGTATACGTTTTACGTACGTATGCATGTGTTATATCGCGTACGGTTTTCTTACGCATTCGGAGGTGGAGCTTCTTCTTTGACTCGTGCTTTTAAAGCCATTCCCCTGAACCTTCGGTAAATTTCTACTCGTCTCGGCGAGCCTCGCGACTTCTGTTTTATCTTATTAACATTTATACGCGCGTTGTGTTACATATAGTCAGGTTTTACGTACCATACGGTGGGATCCGGATGGAGGAAGAGACGCTGGACGTGTAGATGATCGAGGGGATCTGTTTCGCGTAGGATCGTTCTGGATCCCGAGGATCGCGACGACGACGACGATCACGATGAGAGTACCTGACGGAAATACGCGACCTCTTTGATAAAAGTTTATATTATTTTCTCGTTCTCGAATCGTCTAGCTATTTTATTTATCGTATAACTTACTCGCTGCTTTCGTCCTTGTTTATAATATATCGTAGATCGCTATGATCGTCGTGCACTTGACCTCGACTCATTTCGCGTTACGTAACCTCGGTATGGGTACACATATATTATCTGTATATCTATTATACACACATGCGCAGAAATCTACGTATATTAACATTTATATCTGTAGACGTAATAATAACGAACGTTACCTGCGGCAGCGTTTTGATTTTACGGAAAGTCTGCGTCTTTTTTACTCATTTATTTGTATATAATATAATTTTACGAACGTATGTTTCTTGTCAGCACTGTTTTAGAGTAATTTTGATCTTTGCAAACTAGTCGAATTCCTAATTTGTTTTATTTATTTATTTATTTATTTTTTTTTGGTCACCTCCCACTCTTCCCGTACGACCCGTAATAGAGAATGAAAACTGTGTCAACGTCTGTTCGCATCCAAAAATACACCGTCGATGTCATATTTTCGCTTCGAAGTAATTAGAGCCGATGCAGGTGCTCCATTTTAATTTTTTTATTTTATTTTATTTTATTTTTATATTGTTAACGGAGCAAGTCTTTCGACTCGTCAGTTCGTTAGTTGAAACTATTTGCGAAACACGTTGAAAAAATTCGTTATAAATTTAATTCTTGTAAATGTTTTTTTCTTTTTTTTTTCATTATACAGTAACAATTCGAAGCGACGCGATCTTTTCTATAATCGTTGAAAAACCGATTATTTACACAGTGACAACAGGACGGATGAAAATATCGTTTGTATAAATTATACCATTCATTTATATTCTGAAATTCGTTTCTCACATGTAGGTATCCGTGTCTGATTGTCAGAGACTCGGCACGTTGATAAAGTAAAAGCTATATTTATGCGCTCGGATTACTTATGACGTACACTGGCATTATGCCACACACACGCGCGCATGCAAATCTTTGCGCGAATAAAAATTCTTCGCTCACCGGCTGCAGTATAAGCAGTTTCCGGTTTGAGCCGCAGGTAATATGCGGAATCGGATATACATGTGCGTATAACCTAACACGCTTTATAACGCAACTTGCGCACGTAGTCGCGTGCAGTGAAAAATGATGGGATTAAAAAATCAAAAGAAAGAAGAAAAAAAAATAAATAAAAACTGCAGAATATAAAAAGTAAAAGTTTAATAATTTTTTCTTTCTTCCTCACCGCGCGGACTCTTGCTGCTTTTCTTGCGTATTATTTATCCGCACTTCCACTTGCGATCCTATCCCTAATTCCCTGCGCCGTAATAACCGCTGTATATATTGTACAGTACGTACTGTAATTCGGTAACTGCTTTAAGGAAATGTGCGACGTTCGATTTCGACGTTCACGTATACATCGTCAAATTTCGAAGTGAGAAAGGGTTTGACAGCTCCATTTTTTACGCAATTCCGAAAAAAGATACTCCCGACACGTTTCTATTTGATACAGAAATAAAGAAATGGCACGGTTTCTACGAAACCGCTGCGTTAGTGAAAGCGTCGAATTCATTCCATTTCTTTATTTCTGACTCAGATGAACATCCGTTTGAGTGTTTTTGTTCAGAATTGCGTATGGAATGGAGTCCTTATGTCCTTTTCGCGTTCGAAATGCGTGGAAATCTACCAGGACATCCCCTTGAGCGTTGCTTGCCGACCTCCCCCCCCCCTCAAAAACGATACGACCTGCAGATACAGACACGTGACGTATCGAACTATCTATTTCTGTACACATGCATAATATACGTATCTATAACCGTGTATCTACCTTCATCCATGTACGTTACTACGTAGCAGGCATGTAATAACAAAAGTTGTTCGCAACCTAGTTTATTTAACAAGCGACGAAACGTGTTGCGACGGTTGAGACGAATCGCCTTTATTTTCTATCTTCTTTCATCTTCCTCTATTCCAAACTTAATGTTTTTAGTCCAATGATTCACGGCGGTTTTACTATTTATTTTAAATATCGCGTTCACCTCTATTCGACAATTTTATTTTTATCTCATTCAGTCGGTTTATTTTCATTGATGATTTCTTCCATTTTTTTCATCTCCTTTTTCTTCTGTTTCGTTGTATTCGTTTCGTCAACCCTACGCGTGTACAACGAATATTACTTGAATGTCGCATATTTTTCTTTTCTTTTTCCGCTCCTTTCTCTTCTTCAATTTTTACTCGAGTTACGTTTTCATCCCTCTTCGTCCCTTACACGCTTCGCGTGTATATCCAGGGTTGTGTGTGTGTAGATTGACGTACCGCTGCAGGTTGAGGCCACGCATGTCAACTGGAGGGCATTCAACTATCGACCGAGGAAAACCCGCGATGTTATATAGAACCGTTCTTGGCCCTACCACCCCATCGCTCTGTGAACTCGCTACCCCTTCTAACAGACACGCAAAATCGAGCCACTATTTTCCTCGCTTCTTACTTCACGTTGTACCCCGAAACTCTTTTACAGTCAACGTACACTGAGTAAAATTTCATATGTTACAGTAACTACAAAAATTCAGTAAAACAGGTATCGTTTTTTTTTTTTTAGTTTAACAAGCCTTTAACGTCAATTTATCGTTACACGAGCGTTAAATATTCGCAACAGTTGCAAGAAAATATAGCAAGAGTGATCGTGATGAGAAAGAATAATAACGGATACTAGAGTTTCCGGTAACAGCTGGAAAAGTAATTTTCATTTTCTACCTACGACTGTACTTTTCGATTGCGATAGAAAAATGAAAATATTTAAGGACCGAGCGGTAACCGGAACTAAAAATTTCTCTCGGTGTAACGATACAGACAATTTTGTACGACCAAATCGTACTTTTGTTGTACTTGTAGGCAAATACCGAATTATATTACAACGGCAAGTATTAAAAGAAATAGTTATAAATTTTTTAAATACGTATCGGTTTTATGGAAAGAGAAATGCGAAGTAAAATCGTATAACACTAATGTGTTTTCGGTTTCTTGTAATGTATTTTCTAGATAATTTCAAGGTTTTTTTTTCTGTTTCGTTCATTCGGTTTTTATCGTCTAGTCGTTGGAACCGATTATCGTCACATCCTGCATCAAATTCCCGGCTAATCAAGCGTGTATAATTCTTTATCCATGCGTCTATGCGTCTATGTAATTAAAATTTCGTATAGTTACCTTTAACGGGATTATTGACCAGTGATTTTTACTAATGTCGCTGTCTGCCTCATGCGTACGCTTAGAATCTATACGCTTATAACAATACATACCTATATCTATTACCCACAGCTCGATAACCAAATACTGTGTATCATTTATTCAAAACACGTTCGAAGAAAGTTTATTCGCAAGTATCACACAAGGGTACGCAGGTATCGTACGTTATAGCTGCGTTGTTGTATCCGCAAAGGCTGTTTAATTCATTTCAATCATCCATTTTATCGTTATCATTATAATTATCACGAACAATCTTTCTCCCTTTCAAATCTCTGGCAATTTATAATTACACCTGTATAATTATAAACAGAAATTATTGTCCTCTTTTATGTTTACAGTCGGTTTGTACTCGTTTCGATTTCCTCTGCAATAAAATACAATCAATATTATAAACGGAAGAATAAAAATATATCGTCAACTTTATCATTTGTGCAAATTGTAACGTAAAACGCGGTGCTACGAATTCGGAAAAAAATTAAACACGAGTTTTATTCTCTCTCTCTCTCTCTCTTTCGCTTCGTACGTTGCCTCTTCCGATACACACACACACGCACATATATATATATGTATATGTATAATACTTGCTACAGCTGACTGCGGGCGTTGCACCCTCGCCTAGAGAAGGGAGGGCCGAAAGGAAATAAAAAAGAGAGAGGGAGAGAGAGAGAGAAAAAAACGTGGTACCTCCTTCGAGTCGGTTCGCGTTCTCCCCTCTCGGCATTAATTTTCGGTACCCTGGAGCAGCACTCACCCACGTACGTAGGCGATCCTCCCCTTTGCATCCTGCATCCCTCTTGTCTTTCATCTATTCCCCCATTGCGGAGCGTCGTCCGTTCTCTTCTTCGTCCCCCGATGAAGAGTCGCCTTGTATCCATAAAACTCTCTCCGTCTCTTCTCTTCTCAGCTGCGTAGCAGGCCTGATTATACGACGAACGCGACGAACGAAATTTTGCTTCTCCTCTTATATATTCCAACGGTTACGACGACTCGTATTTTCGAGGAGGGAAGAATGAGAAAAGGGACACGTGTGGCCAAGACAGCTGATCGCGTGTGTCTGCTTTGTCGGGAAATAGAGAGCTTTCCTTCTCCTTATCTCTCTCTCTCTCTCTCACCTTCTTTTTCTCGCTTTCTTCTCATCCGTCATTCCTCCTTTCTTTTTTTTTTTTTTTTTTTGCAACAAAAATTTCGCAGTCATTGCGGTGAGAATTATTTATATCGACGTGAAATATGTCTGCGTTACGGTTTTTTTTTTTTTGCGAACTTCATTTGAACTTGTCGAAGTAACTTTTATTCCCTCTCTCCCCCGCCCCTGAAAACAAAAAAAAAAAAAAACAGTGCTCTCTATATGTCACGCGGTGTACATACCTAAAATTAAATATGTAATTAGTGCAGTCGTAATGCACAGTACGTTGTACAACATTCGTTTTATATACCGCGGTGGTGTGTTTGATATCTTTTTTTTTTTTTTTTTTTTTTCATCAATATCTATAATCATGGTTGTAAGCGGTGCAGTATCAAACAGCTCGTGAAGTGCGGTTGCTGTTCTTGTTGTTGTGTAGTAATAGGTATGTTTACAGGTATTATTATACGTAGGTACGTAACGGTCAAATTATCAGCCGGTTATACGTAAACGCGTACTGTGTTTCAACGTTTTTTTTTTTTTTCTTTTACTTTTACGCACTGCATTCTATGTGCACCGTATCAGCTGTACGGCAAGTCTACCCCCTCCCCCCCCCCCCCCCCCCCCCCGATTTGCCCCTACATTGTCAGCTGCTTCATCCACCCTTTATACATATAATATGCGTATATAGGTATACACACATATATTAGCATAATACGCACACCGTGGAATTATTGAATTTTAATCCTGCCGATGAATCACGATATCTACACATGTTATCGATGCATTATCGATGCGTGTGAAATTTTCGAAAAGAATTTTCGATGATTTTTCTTTTGTTGTACTTTTCTTCTCTCTCTTGGCGCGTTGTCGAATTATCGGAACGTGACGAATTTGAGGTTCGTTGACAATTTGAACGAAAAGAAGAAAAATTCTTTTCTAGAAATTATTTACTATTTCAATCTGTATAATGTATGAAAACCGTGTGGATTATTTACCGTAGAATCGGGTCTACTTGTTCTGTAAAAAATACGAGTTAGTGAACCATGTTATAGTTATACCCATGTATGCAAGGTATATTTATACCTTACACGTACGTACAAGTGGTCAGGTTAATCGTAAACGCCGCTAGCTATAACGATCGGACTGTAATTTTGACTGGACTCTGACTAACCGACTGGCTGTTTCACTCAACGAACGAACGAATGAATGAACGAATGAATGGATGAATGTGCGAATGACGGTTAGGATAATAACACAGAGTGAGAAGAGTTGTACCGCCGGCCGAGAGATCAATCGACGTTTTCGCCATCAGGTTTGTTCCCCCTGACAAAAGTACATCATTTTTACGCATTACACATGTGCATATATATGTATATATATATACGTACACCTGGAGTTTAATATTTTGAAGCCACGGGACGATTTGCGTTGCTTTTGTCGAATTGACGACAAATATTTACTGCTAACATTTATTGTTGTATTGCATACGTTGGGTATACAATATGAATTCAATGAAATCATGTCATTTGAAAACGAAAATTTTTAACCAAATATTTATGTTATAAAAAGAATTCTGACGAAAGACTTGACCTACTTCAATTATTGTTTTACGTCAAGTTGGTGTGTTTTCTTTTTTTTTTTTTTTTGTTGCTCTAATTGCATGTTAAGGTCAAACGTCAAACTTGACGAAAACAATAATTCGGCGATAATTATCAACGCTTGAAGTTTGAATTATGGATGTATAAAAGTTGTTTATACGCATATCTGTATATATAGTTGTCGGCGGTTTCATCTCAACGAACTTAAACCGAATATCTTGTCGCTGTAATTTTCAATATAATCGCAATCATATTTTCTTCTTCACTATTTCATTCGTTAACTAGACTGCAGCAAGACATTGACAGACACAAGATGACATCGAACAATAAATTTTCAGCAAGAACAGTGTGTAATAGGTAAACGAATTTTTATTGTAAAAACAAAAAAAAAAACAAACAACAATAACTTATCAACAAATACCCAATGATAGAGAGAGAGAGAGAGAGAGAAAAAGTGAACAGCAAAGAAATGGTAAAATTATATAGGTACCTATTTCACTTGCGATATAATAAAATGAAATTGAAAGTCCAGTGGAATAGAAAATATGAGTATAAAACGGAAAGTAATTAATGCAGCGGAAAGACTTTCCTCGCAGTATTTCTACGATTCGTTTTCGATTTTCATTCTTAGGTGGATACCTATAATTGACGAACCATTACGTTGCTGTTTGTTTCTCGAAGCGGCACGCTTTGTTATTATATATACAGAGGCTGTGCGGTGATGGAAAAAGAGAGAGACAGAGAGGTAAAGAAAGAGAGAGAGAGAGTAGAATAAAGTGAAAGATTGAAGGAGGAGAGTTATACATGTCAGATATATACTTATATACACGCGCATATATATATATAGCCGAATTAAAAAAACTTGGAGAAACTACAGAGCCGTATAATATACGTATAATCGTCAATTTATATCGTCTCTCAATCGATATATCACTTTCAAGTTTTCTGTACAACGTTTGTCGAAATTTATTCAATACGAGTAAAAATTTTCTTTAAACGGAGAAAAAACGTGGCGTTGTCCGGTGAAAATGTATTTTACAAAATACCTGACGAAAAAACACCGCGTAGAGGAATGGAAATAAATGACCGTACGTGTAACGTGCATGCGGAATAGTTAAGAAGGACGGAAAAACGGTAGGAAAAAAAGAAAAAAAAAAAAAATAAACCAAACGGAGAGGAAAAAAAAGACGAGCAATAGCGAATTAGAATATAATTGGCTTCTAAATTGGCATCATCCGCTGTCAGGGACGCGTGCTTTATTCGGATTTAACACCGTAAGACCCACGCGTCCTTGCCACGAATTGAAATATATTGTAACACGAAATGCCTAGACAAGGCGCGCAGGTTTAATTACGGATTAATGGTCATTTCGTTAGAATTAGATCCGGTACGACGGATATCTCGTCGTTTATAGGCTTGGAATGAATTGGATTAACGCTATATGTATGTACGCAATTAACCATTGACTTGTAGATCCAGGAATCGATTGAAATTATAGGTGCATAGATTCGATGCGTTAACGATCTCGTGGACGTTCCCGCAGGGGAATATATATTATTGTGAAATTTCATCGATTTGGTAGCTGGACTCTCAAAGGTCATTATTGAATTTCGACGGGCTCGCCCCGAAAATCAGCTCGACATAATTCAAAAGTAATTCTCTTATTTTTTCAGATTTATATCTTAACTATAATCCGTGACCCGAAGCGGATAGATTTCCCTATTCGACACTTTCAAGGACGCAGCAAATCTACCCAACGGATTTAGAAGAAATTTGGTATAGGGCGGTTTTTTGGCTCGCTGATTACGAATCTAAACTTAAAATTTGAAAATTGAAAGTGGCCGATCCAGCATGGTCGACCGAAAGTCACTCGATATTGCCATGTTGGATCCGCCATTTTGAATTTTATAATTTTGAGGTTAGATTCGTAATCAGCAACGCAAAACGAACTTCCTACAGCAAATTTCATCTAAATTCGTTCGACATATTTGACGTTTCCCTGAAAGGGTTGAATGGGGAAATCTGAAAAAAATTAAAAAATCATTTATGAATTACTATGTGGAGCCGATTGGGGGCCAAGTCCGTCGAAATTCAAATATGAACATTTTAAGCGCCACGTTTTAACTATTATTGTAGTGTTGCTGTTTCTATTATTTACGGAAAATGAAATTAACCCTAAATTTCACATCGATTAAATTACGATAGCAATATTTTACAGCTACAGGTATTAATTATAGGTATATCAGTAATTAGAGATTTTACTGCGAAACGTCATGCTGGCACAACAGTCATTGTAAAAACGTTTATTTCTTTTTGATTTTTTTTTCTCTCTCGAGCCGAGAATCGCAACGCGTGCGAAAATTGAATTGGTAAAATTACGGCGTACCGCGACTTTTGTAATTGGTGTTGCATCGTTATATACAAGGTGGCGCGAAGTACGCGACCGGAAGAAATATTGCGCGACGATACGGACGGGGATTGCGAAATCACTCGTAGCGCGATTATCGTACAATGTTTGCGTATTGTTAGTCTCGTACGAACGTCGATTAAACCGGCGAGGGAACGGTGCCAAGCACCAGAAGCGGCTTATCGCACAGTTTGAAAAAGTCGAGGCATGGAAATCGCTACTTGCACTCACGATTAGCTCTCATTCTCATTTTACTTCGCTTTATTTCATTTCATATCATTTCATTTCATTCAATTTCATTCAATTTCATTCAATTTCACTTCGTTTCGTTTAGTTTCATTTCATTCCCGTTTTCGTTTCGTTCGAATGAACGAACAGTGAAAGCGTTAGATAACCAGACTTCTCCACACTTCGAAGAGTTGTACGTGCCCGCATGAGGTACTTTGCCTCTCTGTATACGTCATCGATACTGTTATCCGTTCTTTTGTTTTTTTTTTTTTTTTTTATCAATTTTTATATAATTTTTTTCCACTCGCCGCATTACCGATTCCCGTTCGTTTTATGGAATCGCGGGTGTAACGCTTTAATCGTTTATTTAAAGCTGCAGGTTCGATTGAATATAAACGAATCCGATAGTATTACGCTATTTTTTTGAAAATTCGACTAGCTGAAACTTGATGTATATTGTTCGAAGTACGTCGAAAGATGCGAGTATTATCCGAGTGTAATAACCGCAAGTTGCACGGCGTATAAGCGCGTTTATCTACGACGAGGGTGAAATTTTGAGAGGGAACTGTAACTCCGGAATTGGACTTGACGGCCGTTGGCCATTCCGCTTCGTTTCGTAGATTAGTTTACGGCGCGTCATTTGTGGCGAAAAAGTTTCAACATCCGCCGGATCGTTTCGGGTAACTTATGGCTGAACCTTAACTTCTCCATATACTGTTTAGCGCCACTGGCCGAGAACTTGTCAGAGAATTGAACGTCCAGAGCCGAGTTCTCTTCGCGCCTGTCATCCTTTTTCTCGATTAGTTGACCCGTTTTTCCTCATCCATTATCATTCTCAAGGGGATGCTACAGTCAGTCTTTACCGAGCGAGTGAAATGTCGGTTATTTCGAATATCGCAATTCTAAGAAAAAGTTTATATTTGCATAAAAATAAAAGCAAGAAGCCTGTTTCTACGATCGAATTACTCCACTTATATTGCTGGAATGCGATTATATCCTCTAGTCATTTTCGAACGTGACAAACAGGCGACATTTTACTCGGTCGGTAAAGACCGTCTCATTGTCAGTAGCGTCCTCTTAACGCTTTCAAGCAAGTCCAAGGAGTTTCATACTTTCGAAATTCCCACGGTGGTACGTTTTTCCGATTCATTCACCCGGCTCCCAGATCCATCCGTCTAATCCAAGTTTCTAGATCCATCCAGATCCCTCTAGATCCCGCTACGAAACCGGTACAACAAAGTACTTTGCCACCGCGGTAACCGTGACATTGCATCGCCTCCGTACCTCGCTTCAAAGATCAACTCTGGTTCAGGTTGGTTCGTTCGGTTTCTCCTCGTCGTTCAGGCCGCGTGCCGAGGCTAATACTTCGCTCCACTTTGTTATCCTCTTCTACATTCCCGTCTGAATATAAGAATATAATAGCAATTTACAACCCTGACTCGACTCGCAACTTATATATATATGCATATATTGATCTGCAGATATTAGAAGCAAAATTGGACCCAATTTCATGCTGTGAACACAAATCTTTCCCGGCGACCAAAGCAATTCTTATTATTACGCGTATACTTATAGTTCACGTTTTGTTTTTCATTTTGTCAATTCCATAGCTGTATTATTCTGTACGACACACGGTCTTTTGTACTTTCGACGTGCGTTTTTCAAGTAAAACAGTACAGTTACCGAAGCATCGATGCGTTTCGGATTCTCATCGCGGATTCGATAAGGGGCGCGTTTTCCACGCTGCCGGTTCACCGATCGCGTCGAATCGTTTCGCCCACGGTCTGAATTTGAAATACATTATACATTTATTGTATATATTTTATTTATATATAAATTATTGTTATTATTGTGTATATATAATATTATATATGTATTCGAAAAAACATATAATATACAATTTGGCAAGGCTTCCAGTCGGCGGTGACTCAATTTCCACTCGCCAGACGATCTTCGGCTTGCCGGCAAGTATGATAATAACAATGATAATAATTGTGCACGTACCTTCCTACCTTGAGACGACAAGGATGATGATGATGATGACGACGATGATGATGCAGCCATTAGTATATAGGTATACAGGTTTATAGGTATAACAGGTATAATACGTGATCGTGAAACGCTTTGAGACGACCGTGAGCTCGTGATTCAAGTTTAATGATAAATGACCATAATCCACTTTCTCCGCGTAATCCAGAGCCTGTAATACACACGTATCACGCATATCATACCTATTATACGCGTGATATATTCGCGTCACGTAGTTCGATCGTTATTTTATAATTAAGATCCGCGTACGCGGTCGGTGGAATTATTAAATCCTGCGGCTCGAATCGTGTAATGCAGGATCAAATGCCCACCGTCGTCTACGGATGTATGCATGTATCGTACACCGTACATAGGTTTTTTTTTTTTTTTTTTGCATAAACGCGTCCGCCGTGTTGAGAAAATTAAACGATTACTTTGAGGACGGCGTTAATTGGGAATTACACAAGCATACGCAAAGTTGCATGTATACATATACGTGTATCTACTATCTAGGCGTAATTCAATGTCTTGAAAACACCTGATCGCGAGCTGCAGCTTAACGTCACACGCGTTATGTAATAATCGCATTAGATTATGTGCCGCATCGTGTCGTATGCGGTTATGCAGGTGCTATTACATTATTCGTTGCGCGTAACGCGATTGTACATATATGTATGTATGTACGTATGTATACATGTATGTATTTATGTTTTGCTGCACATATTATGCGTCTGTGTTAAATATTCGTGTTTATTATGTACTCGGTGAGACGTGATGCGCGTATATATTCTTGTAACGTCAGAAGTAGAGACACAGAGAGAGAGAGAGAAAGAGAGAGAGAGAGATGAATAGAGAAATATGGCCTTGTGCCTGGCTAGAAGTAGCTCCGCGTTACGCGCGTAGGTCATTCCACACTTATACCTGTATAATTCATGTATGTACCCAGTACAGAATACGTTACACATACGTGCCTTAGATACGTTATACGTATAGTAATGCTCTCCGCGTAGGCAAAAAGGTTGAATTATTTTTGCCCTCGTTTCCTGTTCAAGTTTTATTTTTAAGTTTACAATTGTTGGTCTAGGCGTTGTGAAGAGTATTATATAATCTTGGATATATAACAAGGTCTATTTTTTTTTTATACACTTCTGTCTTCCCCTCTGTAAGCTCCGTAGAAATCAGTGTTCGAGAATTGGATGATATGTAAATCTGTCGCATACGCACGACTGAATTTTAGAAATTTTATTCGTATGTATTTAAATAATAAATCGTCGAATGTATGAGTTTTTTTTTTTTTTTTTATCCTAGTTTACTTTCTCAATTTTAGAATTTATTGACGATTCGTTGACGTGCATGTTTGGTTGGATATTTTTGGAAAAGAATCTCCGAATTTTGAAATAAAAGTAACAAACATTTCTCGAAGAAGAAATCAATAATTATAGTATTAATGGTAAAATCTTGGATTTCGCATGGAATGCCTTGTAACAAATGTAAAAAGTTTGCTGAAAATGGAGTGTTGAGAGTTTCGACGTTGCGGACGTTATTTAGGCTGGCAAAACCACGGCTAACGAATGAAACAAAGATAAGGCTTATCAGCCAGGGAAAATGACGAGTGGATAAGGTATGTACGCGAACCGGGGATACGATTGCAGGGGAATAACAGTTCTGATATACCTACGTGGATACACGTAGCGCTAAAAGCCGAGAGCTTTATTCCGCGGACTCTGCTCCTAGTTTACTGCTAAACGCCGTAACAGAGCTAAACTAAACTGCACTACCTGCTAACCGTTTGCCGGATCTGGAAATTTAATTAGCACTTATCACCGGCCTCGAAATACACCCGGGCAAAAAATATGCCTCGAATGTAGATGCGTGTGTAGATATTTTTTACACGGGGGTGTGCAGAGGTCAACAAATGATTTTACGTGAGTTTTGAACGAGTGGATTTGCCATAAAATGATGAGACAGCTTTTTTTTTTTTAATTCGTTGACGAGTTATAAAATTTCAAAGTCAAGAGAAAGAAATAAACGAAAGTTTCCCCACGTTATTTAAATGGGAAATGGAAAATCGCGATGATGCAATTTTATGAAAGATTCGAACATTGTTCGACTTGCGAAGTCTAGAGAATTGTGGATGTGCCTGTTGTGTAAAAAAAGAGAATGAAAGAGGAACAAAAGAACAATTTTAACGCACCGTTGAATTTTTATCTGCCGTGTACGTATAATAACATATGCTGCGTGTACGATCGGAAGATTAGATAAACGATAAAAATTAGTTTGAACTTTCGTTTTTTTTTTTTTTTTTTTTCATCTTATACCTACCTGACGGCTCAATCGTTTTATAAAGGGTCTAAAAATCGCTGAAAAGAGAGAAATAAAAAATGATTATAAATCGAAGTTATTGAAATATTTCACGAGCCGCAAGCAGCTGACGATATCGAAGAAAAATCACGAGAAACGAAGACTTGAGAATGATTTCTTCTATTCCTCTCTTGCGTGTACAAAATATCTAACAACGTCAGGCGCGTCGTATTGTTAATTAATATCGGTGTAAAATTTTATACAGTTTTACAATGAATCCATAGTTGTTCCGTAATTTAGAAACTAAAAATACTAATAACAACTAACTATAACTAACCAGCTAACTAAGTGGCTAGGTGTATAGATTTTACTTTCGCGTACCGCTGCAAGTTTCACCTCAACTCTCTTTGTACGATTTGCAATTAACGAAAGCTTGGGTTGCGCAACGCCTGTGTATATATGTATATATATATATATATATATAAGGTGTGTATATATGGGCATGCGTACTTTTGAACGAAGGGAAACTTTTTTTGGTGGCGATGCGATAATAGGCGCGACTGTCCGCAGCCGCCATGCATACATACATACATACATACATATGTATATGCATGCAAATTTCCGCCAAATACGTGTAATCACTTTTGTCGCTGTATAAAAGTCGCTACCACCAGCTAACTTGGGTACTATAGGTATAACTGCATGAATTAACAGCCAAGCTATATACATGCATATGTATATGTATACAGTATAGAAATTGCGTAAAAATTTCTTAACGCGTTGTTTTATCCATTACTTTACTCGGTTCTTTGTTTACTTTATTTTTTTTTTCATCCCTAACGATCACGTTTCTCAGCCCGGATTTATTTCATTAATTTTTTTTTTTTTTTCTTTGCAATGTATTTTTCCTTCCAAATTTCGAAACGAGTTTCATTTATTTTCTTTTCTCTTTCTTTACCGCTTAGATATTATTCAGGTTCGTTGGATTGAAATCGTGCGCCTGTGTTATCGAATGACTGAGTTTATATCGAACGATATTATAGGTAAGCTGACAAATTGTAAAAAGAGAGCGAAACTCGAGCGAAACTCGAGCGAAGATCACGATACCGTGACGAGTTTGTTTATTGTTTTCTATACTTTTGTAAAAACCGCCGATTAAACGACCAAACTTGCTATTATGCCTGAAACTGCTTATTTATATGTAATGTTGTATATATAATACTTATACCGCTGTGACGCTTTCACCGAATTATACCTAGCAGTCATGGACGTATAAATAATAAAAAGAACACTGGGAATTGCCGCTTCTAATACCGCTGCGTTATATTATTGCAAAGTCATTTTAAACTCGACTGCATAATATTGTTTCGTATAATACTGCCGATATTCGTGAAAAATAGTATATTTTATGTACCAATAAAATTTGCCATTTTTTTTACAACGCTCCGGTGAATAATTATTCTATTTTTCAAATTGCGTATTTTACTGCACGGCAAAATCATAACATCGGAAAATTGATATTACAGTACGAGTATAGTGATAAAAATAACCATATACGGCATAAAATTTGCAAAAGATATACTTACGTACGTACATTAGAATTTGTTAACATCTAAACATTGATTAATCAAATTATATAATCCGTATTTAGGAAAGAATTGAAAAAAAATTTGTTGCGAAAAAATAAGACATGGTATATTATAGCGTCGTTTTCATTTTATTGTCGGACAAAAAGTAAAGTGCCTCGCTTCTGATTAGTTTTCCGTTATAATATATAATGTTGTGCGAAATCTGCAGTTCAATTCGGCAAAGCCAGATTTTGTTGAACAGCGGCTGGTGCCAAGTTCCCTGATTTATCACTCGCTCTGAATCGTGTATAATAATCTCGAAATTGCCTGTAATAATCGTAATTTATTTGGCCCGATGAATCGCCCGTCACCTGCATTCACCACACGAGTGAAATGAATATTCACTGATGCGTATTCGTATTAATAAATATACATGTGTATATATATATATATATAATGTACCCTAATATAGCGTTTTTCTTCTTCTTTTTTTTCGTATTATTACTGACGCGTTGGGATGAATTTTGGCCAACCGATCGAAACGCGAAACCCTGGAGGAAGCCCCGGAAATTTAATAAGCTGATTGTCAGATCGCAATCGTAAGCCGTGACCGAATACAGAGAGAAGATTCTTCGACATTTATTACGTACCGCAGCCATACGTATTTTAAATATGTTACGTAATTACGGGTTATCCTTTTTTTAATTTTTTAAATATTAATTTTTAACTTGAATGTACGTATCCCTAATTAAATTTTTTGTTCATCCCTGCACAATATGTTTTACATTCGCGATTAATGTTTTCATCCGGTCTCTTCGTTCATTTTATTCGTATTTCTGCAGCGTATCGGCGAATGTATACATACATTATACGATGTGTATGTAACGAGAGAGTTGTATGGGAAATTTCTAACATAAAAATTTAATTTCTAATTAATTAGAAATGTAGTAGAAAACATGTGTTCGTAGAAAATACTTCATATTTGCTACTTGCGTACGTATTATGCATTATTACACGTGTTATCTGGATACGCGAAGCGATTATTCCGTCAGGAATTAACGAAATTTTTGTCTTACACACTCATATTCAGGCACGAATTATTGTACAATTCACCAGATTCGGGTTTTTGCTCTGCACGCAACGCGAGCGTGATACATTTATTAGGTACATATATCGTGACTTTCGTATTTTGCAATTACGTGAGGAAGAACAAGAAAAAAAAAAAAAAAAAATAGAACGAGAAACGAAAAAATATAACCTTGTTTATTATATTACATATCATTTTTAATTTTATTCTTTTACGCATACCTTACACGTAAATATGCAACGTTGCGAATTTTTGGCCGTCTGTACGGTAGGTGCAGCTGAATTTTCTGCAAACGTGAATGTACGACTGTATTTTTTATTTTTTTTTTTTTCGTTCTTGCTTTTTTTCACGACTTTATAACGTTATAATTTATAACCACGCAATTTATAAAGCCGTGCGAAGAGCGAAACCGAAACTCAACCGCCCGTAATATACAACTATATCATATACGTTATATAGTCAGAAATGAGTCGAAAGAGAAAAAATGAGTGGAAATAATAATAATAATAATAATAATAATAATAAGAGTTGGAAAAAAAAACCATAAAGAGAAGAAATTTTTACATCACGTTGAAATTGCTTCGACCCCTTTGCAGAGGGTTATACCTCAATTCTCTGCATTTTAATTAATTATACACATTTGTGTATTATGTTATAATAATTTAAAACGGGTGTTTCTCTCTGCTACAGTTATATTTTTTTTTTTTCCCTATTCATTATTTCAGGCCTCAGTCGGGTTGCCGAAGAATCGGGTAAAAAAATAGATTTTCGTTTCCAGCTGCCGGGAGAAAAGGTTATAAATTGTTAAATATTCAAATCTACTTCACTCGTTGAATCGGTTCGCGACTGTATATTGAAAAATCGACAATCATTACTTTACACGCATACGCGAGCTTTCGAATTTTTCTGTAACGTTGTACACGAGGCAGGTATATTATGTAGATCATACCACAACTTTTGCAGCGACGCGCGATAATTTTTTAACGCGATTGATTTAGGCCCCTGATAGGTAATACCTGGGTATGTAAATGTTGCGTATATAATATATACACGCACACACACGTTTACACCTAACGGCGTACACGTCGTGGAATCGGCAATCGTTTTGTTTGCCAACGAAATTCCTGCTTGCCAACTTGTTTATTGATCTGTAGCGTGTAGAGTCTGATGGCGAAATTCGGCACAGAATTTATATCGGCGACAAACGCTTCGCAAGCAATCGCATGCTGTACCTTTGTGAGTATTCGTACCTATCCACCTACCCACGTTTACTCGACACGCTGTTCGTCGAGTTCGATTCTGTAATACGGAACAACTGTGTCGTATTATATACCTGTGCAGGTGTGTGCCGCCGATACACAACGATAATTATCTGATGATTCTGCAGAATATTTCCTGACAATATAAATCAACGATATTGTCGTATAATACAGGTACAGGGAACAATGTAACGAAATAAAGAATTAATGGATAAATCAAAGAATTTCAATCCACGGATGGATGAAAGAAAGAATAATGTAGGAGGGAGGAATTTTACGATATCGCAAAACTATATCGCGGCGGCGTGATGGTGGTCAGTTTGCGAATATTAATTAATCCTAGTGTGTGTTAAAGAACGTTTTTTCAGCTGATCGCAATGACAAATATATGTATACATATATATATATATATATATAATTATAGTAGACGCAACCTGTCCGATGCATATCGTGTGAGTGAAAATGTAGTTAGAAGTTTTAACTAATAGGAACTAGCAAGAGAGAGTGGAATGATGACGATGATAATGGTAATAACGCCGACAACAGTAATGGTAAAAATAAATAATATCCAGCACGAACGAGTGACTGATTACTGTGTATGTAATCAAACCTGATGTGTATTTCTTTTGTCGTTGTTGTTGTTATTATTGTTTTATTCTTCGGATCAACCGACTCAATTACGCGTTTGCAAATTGGCAAATCAAGGCAGGCGTTACGAGTATAATACAACGAGTAGCATTTTAATCGTTATACGTTGCGAAAGCTAATTTATTTTCTTTATTTATTATACTTTGAATCACTAATATTATTTTACAGAACCGTTCTTCCAATAATACGAGTATCATATCGAGAGCGAAAAATTGTTTCCTTCGTATCCTGCGTAATATAAATGAAATTAAGGAGCGAATTGTACGGCAATCAGCTCCAGCATATGCCGCTTTCGCAATCGGATATATATTTGTACAGACAATTGAGTCTAATGAAATTTTTCTCTATTTATTTCCAGGATTCATAAACTGCAACGCAAACACGCTACAGTCCCTAGCTCAACTTCACGGTGAGTTCGATAATATTTATCTACAGGTGTACGTATATCCTATAACACAGTTTACTCTCCGTAGGAATGTAAAAACAACAATATATACATGAGTAATAAATCATACACTGTAGAATGACAATATTCGAAAATTTTTCGTCGCCGAATTAGCCTGAAAATTAATAGCTCTTCGAAAGTTCACTGTTGTATCTAAAAAAAAAAAAAAAAATAACATAGCCGATTACCTGCGTCATCGATTTCAAGTTCCTCGAATAAATTTCTGCACCGCAGTTCGACAAGGATGAGCTTCGATAATCAAGGTGTATAATAGAAATAAATAAGTTTAAAAAAGAAAAGGAAACAAAGTGTAAAAAATAAAATGCCGTTTCGAAAGCTTGTTGACGGGTTTTGACGATGTTACGTTAGTTAACTTTTGCGGTATTCTTGACCGTCTTTGTGTATACGTGATGAGCATTTTCCCACGATCATCAATATGCCCACAGCTCTGTATATATGACAAAAGTTTCAAAATAGTTAGAAATCGACTGTCAAACATAACGTTACCGAACGATGAGATCGGGTGAGTGGCATTCACCGATGTTTTAGATGAATATCTCCAATCATGCCTAAATCTATCGTACACGCACCGTTGATCCTTACGATCGATACATCGTCAATGCAGGAGATCCGTCACGCCGATATACGTATAATTACATATATGCAGGGTACGAATAAACGTTTGTCGTAATCGTACGTCGGTAATCATCGGTGTCGACTTTGAACGGAGAAATTAAGGGTCGATAATAAGAAACGAACAAGGCTGCTAACAAGGCGCAAGGATAATTTTCCTTTCTTCTCTTTTCGTTCCTTCTTTTTTCACCCATACTCACGTTTATCTTTCGCCTCTTCAAACTGCAGGTCCGGCCGTACTTGAACGAACTGCTTTCACTCATTCACCGTATTATAATATAACGCGGTATGCTCGCATCCGTATGTAACGTATTATACATGTGACACCGATGTGCGTAGGTGAAAACGTTTAACTGCTCCGAAAGCTTCGCCGTGTTGCAGCCTCTCGTATAAGGTACGATACGCGTATGTAGGTGTTGCACGTTTCTACGTGCGAAAATCGCGCATAGATAGCCGAACGCGCATCAGGATCTCTCCTCCAATCTCGCTTTCTGTCGTTAAGAACTATAGCTTTTATTCCGTCTTCGTAATTCCAATCTTGCGGATCTTTAAAGGTCGTCCGTCTCAGATTCGCGTTTACGAAATTTAGTCGCGTCGGTCAACCAATTAATTTTTTTTCATCTTCGCTGGTAGATGGAAAAATTAAATTCATTTATTCGCAGTACGTACGCTGTATATTTAGAAAAAAGGATTATCATTGACCTGTGATACACATACATACTGATAAATGTGTGCAGTAAGAGAACAAGAAGTAATGAGGATTTGAAAATTGATGATATCGGTCACTCTTTTTTTTTCGGATTAACTGTTGAGAAAAAGAATCGGAATCGAAGGAAATTTTTGCAAAAGTTACCACCAAGTGTTTTCGGTCTTTTTTTTTTGTTTTTTTTCTCAAATCGAATTCCAAACATTAATCGATGTACACTTTGGTATTCTCATGCCGTTTCATTCTTGCAGGGTAGTAAATTATTTGAAATTGAATTCGGTACCGGAGAATTTCAAATGTCAATCCATCTTCTTTTTCTCTTTGCTTTCTACTCATTGCCAATTAGATGTATTCTTTCATCAAGTTTTCTCTATGTGTATCGTCTGTGTACGCACGTACGTACGTAAGACGAGGAGATAATGAATGCTAGGAAGCCGCCGTTACATTGCAGCGGAAGCGGATTGCTGACAATTAGAGAAAAGCAGATGGGAATCACCATCGTCCCGCTGGATGTATTTAGTGCCACTAACCTCTAAAGTCCAACGTGTGATGTCTGTACGTTGCAACACGTAACACACACACACGTCGGTGAACCGTAGACAGGATCGTACTTACGTAGAGTACATCCTCGCAGGCTACTCGAGGGGTCGTTGGGTCGTGGGTACGTCAGTGAAATACCGTCAAACTAATCACGCGTTGCGAAATGAGTACCGTGTTCTTGTTATTGTTCTTGTTGTTCTTGCGTTTGAACACATTTTACAATCTGCGCTCGCGCTGCTCGAGAAATGTCGTTTATTTATTTATTTATTAAATAAACAAACACGGGCAAGACCCACTTACATGTGGGTACCCATCACACGAAACAGACTTGGTAGTTACGGAGTAAAAAATTGAAACAATCCAATGATGGAAGTAAGAAGCTAAGACAAAGACGTGAGGGAGACAAAAATTAACCGGTAAAGACCGTAATAAATAAAGGAGTCAACCTGGTGGGAAGATGACAAAAAGGAGGGTCCTGAACGAGGCTGTTGAGTACCTGAACGTATTAAGGGTCCAGTGAGTGATCATTACCCGGTCTGCATAAGCGTGGAAGCCAGCCGCGGATCGCGTAGTTAGCGCGATAAAAGGGAATCTCCGGTAGCTCGTCATTACGGTAATCAACCTAATTCCCTCACGCGAATCTACCAGAGCACACGGTGTCGGTGAATTAAAAGCGTGAAAAAAATCTTGCTTCGACTCTGGAACGTGTGTAAATTGAAGTGGCACAAAATTGGATCATCATCGTGGTCGAAGAGACTCCTCTTATAATGTCTTAAAGTCGTGCCTGAAGTCAGTAACGTTACTGTAACGATGCATGTTTTGGGAAAATTGTTACTTGGCGCCTTTAAGAATGTCTGAAATTTAGTAAACGATGATAAATAAAATATACTCATATTTTGCAAAGCCAACTCCTTGAAAGTAATTTGAAAATCGTTTGAAAACGATTTTTTCTTCAATGTTTCCTTTCGTTACGGCAACGGTACCGACGTCAGCCTCATCGAATGACGGGAATCGCAGTTGAAGGTAGAACGAGACCTTCACCGAAGTGTACCAATTCCATTCGAGCGAATTACCCGCCGCACATCTCGCTGGCACTTGTAACCGCTTCTTCAACAATTATTAACGTGGTGGTTCCAGAGAGCCACCAGGGAAATCTCTAGCGACTCTATACCTCGATTTCAAGTCCCTCTCTCCCTCTCTCTCTCTCTCTCTCTCTCTCTCTCTTTCTTTCTATTATCTCGGGATCTCTGCTTATACATACCTAATGTTACATACATCCCTCGTGGAAATTAAAGTCACGAGTCTCTCTCACCGCCCGCTGTATGTAAGTTCGAGTCCATTGGTTGGTGTGAATTCTGCTAACCGTCTATGCACCTACCCACCATGATAAACCTCTGAATGATTAACGGTATGGCTCGTGTAACGTACGTACCCACATGCACTCGTGTCGGTGGTTGCATGTGAAACCGTGCGTTCCGTGCAATGTTATGGTGCTGCAGTCCCGGCTTATGCTCTGCCTGGTGCCATGTGTTTAGTTTTACGAAGAACCAAGCGATGCACCGACCACTTCTCATTATGCACTGATACTCCACGATCTACGTCGCTCGATAATCCAACGGAAAACTCCCCTTGATGCCCCATGGTGGTGCAGTGAGAGAAATTTTCAGTTCCGGTTAACCGCTCAGTCCTTGACCTACTTTCATTTTTTACCACAATCGAAAAATATGGTTCTAGGTAGAAAATGAAAATTAGTTTTCCAGTTGTTACCGGAAAGTCTAGTGTTCGTTACTATTCGTTTTCATTTAGATCACTGTTGCTACATTTGCTTGCAACTGTTGCGAAAATTTAATGCTTGTGCAACAATAAATTAATGTTAAAGCCTTGTTTCACTAAAAAAGTAGAGTAAATCGAACAAACTGATTTTGCGTTGCAGTTACGAAAAAAGGAACGCCGATAGCGCAAAATGGTTAGGCGTACCTCGTTTTTCGTAATTCCAACGATATTCCAACAGTTTTCTCAGCGATACCTGTTTTGCTGAATTTTTCTAGCTACTGTAACAAACGAAATTTTTCTCAGTGTGTGGAATACGTCTCCGAGCTGATTGTGATTCTCGATGATGATCTTGTGCCTTGTACAAGTAGATACAACATACTGTTGGGTATTAAACTCTGCAACGGTTTTTTCGGGTATAATATTACAATAACGCAATGATTTATATCTTGCTGTTTTATCGACATGATCGTCGTAATAATCGTCGGTAATAAAAATCTTGGATCGCCTCCTCCGTCCGATGATGCAAGAATCTATCTGTCTTATCGCGGTCATGTTATTATTCAAGTGAATACCGCGAAGAATACCTTTTAGAGTAGCGCGGTTTCTGGATTATTCATAAATCAAGTCTGCTCCCATGTACTATTTCGACTTTTCTCTCCATTATCTATTTTTTTTTTTTTTTCATTCTTCCCCTATAAATTTACGTCCAAATTTCGTGTACCAAACGACAGCTGGCCGCATATAAATTACAACTCGAAGCTGAAGGAGAAGCCGCAGTTTCTCTCATTCATTCGCAGAGATCTCTTACAGGTTACCAACAGTGATAAATTACCTGTATCCAGACTTTCCATATCTAATCATACGTCTCTATGAATCATTGGATCTATAAATGAATTAATTCAAGCAGTAACTTCCGTTACTTGCCGGTTGCAGGAATCAACGATTACTTCAGTCCTTCACCTCGCGTCACGTAAAGTTTCCTTACGCGTGTTGTAAAGAACTGCAAAAACTGGTCCGTATTATACCTACTTCCGATAACGTTACGCAATAAACACAGCCGCGTGATTCTGGCTGTAAATGCGTTTACTAGTTTCTTGAATTCGCCTCGAATTGGCAATTGGATTTTTTACGCACGCGCGCTTCAGACCAACGTTGAGAAAGCTTTGACTCGATTTAATCTAGCTGTCAAAAGATTGATCTTTGACATTGGTGTATCCGCTCTGACCGGTCATTCAATATTCGAAAGGTCACCTGTAACATCGTTTATACCCGACGGACTTATTTTCTAACCAGCATGTCGGGCATCGTAGGTACAGAAAATCGCGAGACTTTACTGAAATCGATTTGCATTCGAAATCCGTTTAAAACTTGAACCTCAATTCATTCGTGTCAACGATTTTTATCGCCTCATTTCAATTCCTCTTATATTCGTCAATGTCAATGTATAATCGAAATTCTGAGTATAGGTGCAGTGACCTGTATTTCGAACGGTTAAAAACTAATTTTGCATCTCGGATACGCGAGTTTATTACTGTCGGATTACAAAATACGCGGAATGTTGTAACGAGCAAATAACATATACGCTGTGCCTGTGTTTCGAAGCTTTATTATAACATGTATATATATATGGGCGATATGACGCGTGTGTCGATTTCATCCCGCACCGTATGGGAGTGGCTCGAAATTAGTCAACTATGCGATGTGATTGACTGTATAATCCGTCGCTTATACGAGTTATACGCTATATGTTGCTGTTCGGTAAATTATTTATTCGACCGTTACAGTCGCTTCTACGAATGTGTAACCCAATACAGATGGACGTATGGCACGTTGGACCGGTCGTAAAAATTTTTGGCTTATAGATATCTCGAATGGAATGTATCGCACAGAGATAATCGATCGCTGGCAGCAATTCTTTCGTATACGTAAATTGTGCGGGTTGATTGACTTTTTAAATATCGAATATGATGGCACTTGTAATTTATTTCGATTAAATTCGATATCAAACACGTCTATACTCCCTCCATGTATTGTTCTTCAACTTGCGCTAAAACTGCGGAAGAAATTATTCGAAAGTATGAAATCGATACGCGTTGCGTAAGTTCAGGGTTCACCGGCAGGCGTGAATTTTTTTCCACGATAGCAACGACTTGCCTGAACGGTTTTGCACTCTGCCGTATGATTATCAGCGCATAAAGTTTCCTTGACAATTTTTGTCGTTGGTATTTTTTTTTTTTTTTTTAATTGCATCTCTTTGAAACATTTTACAGCGTTCAATATTATATTAAATGTTTTCACGGATGACGAGGTCAGTTCACGGCCGCGGTGCAACAACCGCTGCATGATTTGGTATCCAGTTTAAACAAAGTCCTTCTAAATTGAATGATGCAAAAAATTGGAATACTTCGATATCCGCGCGTGAAACGAAGCGAATTTTCACCCGCATCACGGCAACTTCAGCGTTGACACACTGTTTAACGTGTGGTAAATACACACATCGTGTATAATATACACGCCACCGAACTGATGACGATTGCACAAATTCCAAGCTAAATATTATATCCATCGGACGGGGTAAAAGTTGTTTGACATTTAAGGACATGTCGCAGTATCATCTGGTAATAAATATTCGACAATTTTAGTATACATATTCATTGAATTTATCTCTAGATGATTTTTTTTTTTCAGTGCAAGTGTAGTGTACATCTACATGGATATGTATATATCCGAGATCCGAAATATGCGAAATGCATATTACACTAGAAACTGCGCTTGTCGAAATCCTTTTTTTTTTTTTTTTCATTTAACTAATATTAACGCGGAGTCGCACGAGATTTCTTTGCTCAGAAACATCCTTGACAGTCGGACAACGATCCAATTGAATAATGTATCGAACGGTTATGTAACCCATGAGACAGCCGCGTCCAAGGCCAACCTCACGCCGCGAAGAAAGTACGAGAATATTGAGATTTTAATCGCTGCGACTTTTAGTTTCTCAATTCTCGCGGTGAAAAAACTGTCAACTTTGGTTAAAATTATCATCCTCTAATTTTTTCTTACGGAAATTTATCATCATCCCCGAGCTTGAGGTGCAAATTTACCCTCCAGTTGAGGCTTTTTTATTTTTATGGGAGGACACCTTTATCAGACAGGTAAACGTTTCAACTTATCCGACTCTGTGTCTATATTTAAATCATCAATTAGACGCTGTTCGTGAAAGCTAATAAGAATCGATGACGTTTGTTTTGCATGATGTACGATGAAGAGCGATTGCAACGTGTACGGATGACTACCTCGCGAAAGGACAATTGTCGTTACTGTTTCAGCTTCCGTTTCCGGTCCCTAGGACAGAGTCCAGATGGAATTTTTGACGGTTGACTCTAGCGTGAAGAAGAGCGGAACCGCGTAACACGCGCGGCGAGCAAAGCTGACGATCATTCCCGTTGACCATTGTTCACCGTGGTTCAATCTGCAAGCCAATCGTTTCACCGCCTCATATATGCGTATATACTGGACTTTGAGAAAGAACGAAAGTCAATTCGCGATTCGATTGTGTAATCGTCTAATCATAGAGAATGACAGATGTCTTACAATCAGGTGAATCAGACTTCTAGCGACGACTGCAGTGAATCACACTTTTCAAATAGTTATTTTCGTGGCAAGTGCGCATTAAATAGAGATTTCTCGACGAGTATAAAGTGCCGGACGAGTCGAGAAGTCTTCATATGCGCACGTGTCAAAAATCCTATTTTTTATGCCACCTACTGTCAAAAACTGATAACATCGTGCAGTTTTTACGAGCACTAGTGCTTGTAAAAACTACAAAGTAATCGAGTCGTTGACGAAGGTACCGCAGAAAACATGTCGAGTGGGAGGATGAAGATCTGAGAATAAGAAAGCCAAAACAAAAATTTAATCATTGTTTTTGGTTTACAATTAGTTTTATTTTCGTCGCGGGCAGGCACCGATTACTCCTGGGTCTTAATTAATTCGTCCAAGCCTGCAAGACGGAGGTTTTGCGAATCTTTTCTATACTTGGCTCAGCTCCTCTTATATGGATCCGAGGTGTAGTAAGAGTTGTTCGTTATAAGTCGTGGGTCGGCGAGCTTCTCGATTTAGTTTGAGCCACGGTCGGTTTTCTCGTATTGTATACATGGCGTATTTCATCGTATAGTGCGCAATGTACATGTGTAGCCTTCCCATCGAAAGAACAGATGTCGAACGATGAGGGAGATCGCGAAGTGATAGCGATGAAGATGGAAGTCGGATAATTCGCTTCTCGCTTTTCGAAATCACCCTCACATCATCCTCTTCCTCGCTTCTTCAACTGTAATTCAACACCGACATCAAGAAGCGCGGGTGCGGCGCGTGCAAATCAGGTTCAGAAAGTGTGCGGAGTCACCTTACACCGCTGTATACTTGTAAATTAAACTCTTCTCGCGTACAGAGTTTATTACGCCTATGGGGGTCAACTGCATTCTTTCGAGGACATTTCCCGAAGCTCGTTTGGCACAAATTTCATCCACACGCTTGCGTCGACAGGTTACATCGTTCGATGCTCACACCCCGCAGTATGTCTCAAACATCTGCGAAACCATCGCTGTTAATCGCATCAATGAAAATATTCGTACGATAAATACGCACAGGCGTTAATTATCATCGCGACTAATTGAATCAGAGGGAACGGTTTCCCGTGCAAGGTAAGTGTACCGGTTATTGAACCTGGTTTGTGTTTCTTTTTTTGTTTTTTTTTTCGGTCTTATCTTTTTGATCTCTAGTTCCAATATTACCAATAAATCCATTTCTAGCGTTTAATCCTCTAGCAATTGGTTTTAGTCAATTAACAATTTTGAAAAATAAACGTGTCGATAACTGGTACACTTAGCTTAACTACTGTTTTCACGGGCTTGTTACACGCACGGATGCCTTGGCATATCCCATACGTGTTCACGCACAGTTGTAGGTATTTCGACTTCGGTATTAATAGATCCCTGTGGTTCCAATACAACTGCACCGACAACCATCGCAAGACGCGGTTAGAATTCCTCGGGAGTTCGCGCACTTGCGCAAGCCATGCATCACCATCGGGTAGCAGAAACGGCATCGCCGGCAGCAGAACGACGAAGAACTTTTGACTTGGTGTTGCTAGACGTGGTGGAATCCTCATTCCGCTTATATACCACGTACAGAACTCACGGCACTGCGATGCTTCTATATCGGTTTAAGGATGCGTCGGGTGTACAGTCCGAGCTAAAAATTGCCGAAATGGAAAGATCGAGAAACAGGGATTCGCAATCAGTAACTCAATTACTTATCACAATGCCGTATCACCTCGGCATGGAAGAACGGCACTGGAATCCGTGATTGACGACACTTTTATGTTCATTTTACCCAATTTCAATCGATGACAGCTCATTTTGAGCCACATCAGGATTTCATCAAAAATCGTTCAACGTGGATTTCTTATAACCTGACGGTAAACATATTTCGAAATGAAGAGGTCAGTTTGTTTCATGCACTGCCTGGAGTGAATGCAATTTCCTATTCGTGCACACGTCAATTCTGCATAAAACATACGTGCCTATATTCTGCTTTACACAATAAGGAAATTCACTCCGGGGATGGGAAAAAATTAATCAGGCTCGGTTGAGGTTCTGCTTGCTTCGCCTGCTTGCTTCGCCTCGGGCGAAGGCGGCAGGTAGAAAGTGACACCGATGTATTCCGGTCCAGCGTCCATGGGTACACGTATGTTGTGCCTGCGTACACTTGGGCACCTTTAGATAAAACGTGGACAAGTCGTTTTTTACGTACCGTATATCGTATATCGGTACGCGATATTCGGAGAGCGTAAATGTAACATTTTGCAAACACGTTGCGACGTTAATTAGGACGGAAAAAACGGTGTTTGCCGAGAAATTGAAACGTAAGCACTGTGGCAATTTGCATGACGAAAGTCGCGCTTTCATCGCGTCAGATATTATAATTAATACAAGCTGTATGTAACTCGTTTATTAATTTGTAACATTATTTATTGTTAAAAGACGTTGTCGCAATTTATAATTTATCATGCTTATATTCAGTAGTCCAACGCTTGCCTTCGTTTTCTTATTCGCCTATGTATCGGTATGTAGATTACATTTGTATACCTGCGCGTGAATATATATGTAATATGACCACGGTTTTTTTTTTTGCCACTTTTCGACACCGCGAATATGTTACGCCGAGTCGTGTGATATAAGTTTTACCGATGTTTAGTCGTGCCACTGGTTAATTAATCCCAGCTAATTAATCAATTAATTAACCGGGTAATTACTAGGCAGGCGAGTATGTCATAAGTATAAACTTTGAGGTGCGTGCGGTACTGCAGCGAGTGAAATTTACAATAAAATACAAATGTAATCTGCATCGAGTTGTATTTGTTCATGGTTACATACATACTAACCGCAGAGATTCTTTGATGTTTGCAACAACTTGAATAAAAATATTAGTAATAACAATAATGATAATGATAGTGCCGTAGGTGGTAATGAATCATCTTTAATACCAAGATCATCGTTATTATTATTATTATTATTATTATCATTATCGGGAAATTTACAATTACAACGTATACATCATACGCAACGCGGTGTCTGATTTTTTATCACCCCGGCATGCGTATATTAATCTTTTGACAAATTTTTGCGTTTCACGTTTCTTGCCATCGCCAATGTCGACGTATATCGTTGCTGCGGTTGATAAAAGAAAAAAAAAAAAAGAAAGAAATTCGTAATTACGTGCGGGCTTGTATAGAAATAGAAGGTCTGCCGCAGCATGCGGGTGTTAATGTAACGAGGCTTTTTCGCTAGTTTCCGTCTCAAGGGTTCCTCGCCCTCCCTGACATCCCCCTTCCGCTCGTAATACCCCTTCTAAAATATTTCGGATGTGAAATTGCTTAAATTGCGCTGGCAGAGAAATTTCCATGTATCGTATACATATTATACGCGTGTACGTATGCAATACGTAAGCGAAATAATTATTATCAAACGAGCATGCGGGCAAAGTGGTTGCGATGGAGATTTTTCTGCTAGTTTCACCGGTCTTTTACTTTATTTATGCCTAATTTCATTTCCCTCGCTGTTACTTTTCGCACGTCTTTTTCTCCATTTCGCGTCTCGTCGACCTCGCGAGCTCGGAGCGAGGCGAGAGGTCGAGAGGTCGAAAGGTCCAGGGGTCAAATATACTCGAGGGAATTTGCGGAAGGAAAAATTTATAATCTCTACTCTCTACGGTGAATTTACGGTCCCCGGATTATGCGGTCCTCGTAATTCTATCCGCGCGGCGTGGCATCCATGCGTGTCCGACTTCACTTCCGGTTTTATCCAACGTGCACCGACTGACGATGAACCGCCAAACTTTCATGTTACCTATAACGATTGACCAAAGAACGGATCGTAAGGATTCACCCCGTTTATTTCCCCTTCCCCGTAAGAGAAATCAAGTTCGGGGCTATAATTTAATTGATCTCGTTTTCCTTCGAATCGCTCACATAATTGCATTTATGTAAAGATATAAAATGGCGTAGTGCAGTGACGTTCTTGAAAATTATACCGCAGTCACGTTGTCTGCTCAGTGTGAATGAGGTGGAGATGGAGAAAATTGAGCAACAAAAAAATAAAATAATCTTCCAAATTTCGCAAGAACCAACAACACCTTTTCATGTAATAACATCGTCGCGTGTTTGGGTATTTTGAGTGTTTGCGATGTCCTAGACTTGGCAAATTATTATTGGTACGGATAAATTAGCATTCGGTTGAATAAGTAAGTCTGGTTGTGCATACAATAACTCACGGTGTCGTTACACGCGTATGTTGTAAGTCGTCACGTTTACGAGCACCGAGAGACGACGCGCTAGGTTTTATTGTGATACGGTGGCTTAAGAAATGGGATGATGATGATGAGGCGAGACGGAGAGTCACGTACGAGGAAACACTCGAGACGTCTCCGTTTCTCACGTATGTACGTATGTACGTATGTCAAGATGCAATTAATCTGCTAATTTCCCTCCGGAGGAAACCACCGCGTTTATAAATCTTCATCCGTGAATCCCAGAACATTTTTCTGCCGGCGAAAGAAGAAGAAGACGAAGAAGAAGAAGAAGCAGAAGTAGAAGAAGAAGAACACGAAGAAGGAGAGAAAGATCGAGTCCAACATCCTGGTGATGTACCGATGCACCGGTGTTGCTGTAACTCGCTACTCCAGCTTTTAGCTCCAGTTTGAAAACCTTGAAAGGTATGCGCAGTATCATATCCGTGGGTGTAGTGGATACACATGTATACGTTTGGAGTGACGCTGCAGAGAAGAAGAAGCTTCATGCACTTGCCGAGTCACGCGCGAGAAGAGGCAAGGGAATCGATCTTTTTTTTCAAGCATCGCTTCGCATAGGGAACTTGCGCTAGTATAAGAGTCAATTTATTCCTTCGATGAAATGCTACCGTTCTTCAGCTGTCTCTCTTCACTATCGTACATGTACGCTATACATAATCCTTAGAGCATTTTCATGTACCGTCTACATATTCACAAATTTTTTTCCATTTTTTCTTCTCGTCGCACGATTATACATCTCGTGACGTCTGCCTGCAGCGTTGCGGATCTGTAAAATTGATGCGAAGAAAGTCGTACAGGTTATATATCCATAGGTATGGTGTCATACTCTATTTGAAGACTCAATAATAGACGCTAACCGATATGTCAACCTTGTTCAATGTATGCGTCTTGGTTTTTTTCCTCCTATGTCAACACAGACTGTCTATCTGTCTGGCTTTTCGTCTGTTCGACGTCAGTTTCAGCCACTTTGGTGAATCGCGATGGTTACAACAAGGCGAATAAAAGGGGAAGAAAAAGAAGAGGAACTTTGTTTTCAGAATCGCAAATACCTACTGCTGGCGGACGGTGAAAGACTGTGCAAACAATTATGCAGAGACACTGAAAACGAAGGATGGAAGAGAACGGATCAAACAGATTTTATATGTAGAACGAATCATCTCATTTCCGATAAAATGCTAATGCCGACTGCGAGCACGGTGTCCCATCGGGTCTGGTGTAATCAGAGAATAAGTCGAAAACCTCGGATGCGATTTGAGTGTGCAAATGCGACAAAGCGACGGATGCGTAACAAGGTTGAGGAAAACGGAAGAGGATAACTCTTCGCCTCGTTTACTTTCTGTGAATAATATACCTGTCCAGTACCTTCGTAGTACAACTCTGCCTACCTAGCACTGTGTGCAGCTTTTATCACAAGCTCTCTCAATGCGCGGTTTGTGGTTTCGTATGTCCGGATACGGGGTATCAAGCTACTTACGTTGTACACGCCTTGATACTTCCTTACTTTCCTTTTTCTTTTCAACTTTTGCGTTCCGTGGTTTTTTAGACACACCCAATGAGCGATCCACAATTTATAACCACGGGGGCGCGCATGTTTGTTACCCGATTGTCCGGGGACTCGCTCGATTTATTTCCAGCTATAACGGTGTGCTCGGGCGCAATTTAGCTCGTGCGCCACAGATGGTTTCCAACGATATTCCACACGCTACTTCACCTCGACTACTACCAGGTATGCCTTCACGAGGCCTTAGGTCATTTCTAACCGTGCCGTAAAAGTCTCCCGACAAGTACCTACTTGGTGAACGGGTGTTTGTGTGGTTGCGTTTGCGAGTAGCCGTTTATCAAGATCAAGGTTTACGTGTCTTTTGGTGCTCGCTCGCCTTATTTTCATTCTATCCGTGCTCCAACTGCACTATGCGGAGTTTCGTCTTATTACGCAACCCGTCGTTCGTCGTTATTCTCACAATTGCAATAAACAGAGACGTGCGTCACGGGTCCGTCTTTGTTAACTGGTTTTAAGCAAGTGGCACGTAATCAGTCGTCCGATTGTCACGACGCAATCTTTCTTTACCGCGAAATCAGCCTGCCGATCCTTTTCGGTATCTCGTACCACTACGTGTCAACCAACCTCGCGTCAATTTCGATTCAGAAGTCAATCCCTTAATCCTGTCTTAAGTCTTAATGCTCGCCGAGACTGGTCGGTGATGGGTGTGCCGGTACACCACTGCAGTTGGATAAATTGTTAGCTTATCTGAAATTAAATCAGTCCTCGGAATGAGGATGGCGGAGGATTTGACGCGATACTGATCCCTGTCCTCATGCCGTATAACAACCTTGGCTATCCTGCAGGCAGCGATGTACTCGCTGGTGAAAAGTGACAGAATCACCTGCAGTGTGGTAGATTTACCTAAGTGTGGCCTTGTCTATCCAAATCCAATTGCGTCGAGGTATCATTACGTGTAACCAAGGTTCACGATCGTCTTGGGACGTACAAAGGTACTTTGACTTACCGAACGCTAGAAATTGATGCGGTAGTGTTGCAACAAGTGATGACTTACCAGCGAAATGAAATTGTTTGTCATCGCGAGGTCGACCGAGTCCGTGCCGTCATTGCCAGGACCTTGGATTCCTTGAAAGTGAGTAAAAGCACCAACGGCGCATGTTTGGTAAACATGCGTGAATACAGGTATAATCCATTCGATTCTCGACATCCAGGCATTTCGAAAATGACTCCGTCTCATCCGAATCCCGAAACAGGGACCGTAGCCACGGTTGTTGATGTTGTTCTGGTTATTCCCTCTACCGCGTTCCGTAAGTCACGTCACGGGTTGGCCACAAGCATCGATGTCGGTGGTGTGCAGTGTGGGTTACGGGTTTGTAATACCTGCCGCTGCCTGCCTACCTTATACCCACTTACCTTGCCCACCACCACCACCACCACCACCTCCTGCGGTGAGCGGCGCGAGAGCTGGTTCAGGGCATTCACCCTTGAGCAAGTGTTGCGGGGATTGCGGGACGGTATACCTGCCTATACGTAGGTATAATACAAGGGGCCGGCGGGCGCACGCGTCCCGGGTTTCCCACCGGCTATAACCGCGCCACAAGAAGTCCGCCTTTGGCACGAGCGCACGCGCCACTGACTTACCCTTGTCGGTCGGCACGTTCGTCGGCCCTGCATGCCGTCCCTTTCGCTCCTTCGGGGGTCCCGGATCCTTCCATGCCCCTTTCGCGTATCTTGCGCTTGGCTACGCGCGGTAGTTCCGAGCTCAAGAACCTCCGTCACCGACCCCCGTCCTCGTGAATGAAAGAACTTCTCACTCCCGCCCGCCGGATTTTGGAGATCAGAATTCGCCGGGTGCCATGGCAGTTTCGCAGTCCTGAGATAAGGAGAATTCACCCGAATGGTGCCTCGCAAATCGTCCAGCACCGTTTACTCACCTCCGAAACTACCTACCCACATTTACCACCTTCCACTCTCTTGTACTCCACGCTTTTTCATCATCGTTTAGACGCGATCGAGAGATCCGGTCGCCTTAAGCGTTCGTGATTGGAACCGTTTCCAAGCTACGTGTGGAATGGAAAGTAATCGGTGCTCAAGGATTTCTGCCTGACAGTGATTCGCAATCGCGGCGGATCGAGATCGGGGAGGAAAAAAAAATACGGTCATTTTGCATCATCGTTCTTGAAGAATCTCAGAGTCGAGGTCTGGGTCAAACACTTCATAATTTCCTCGTTGATTCAATTACAGTCGTTCAGCAAACTCGATTACCACGGTACACAAACGCTTTTACAGTTTCAACTCCACTCCGATGTTTCGGCAAATTTCTAAACTACCGCGTTGGAAATGAATGCACCGCAGTTTCACATGTCCTGGCAATGTCTTGCTGTATTTTGAAAAAGACAAGGGTGGCTGATCTGTCTTGATGTGAACGAACGCGTAATACGGGTACGTATAACATAGACGTGTATCGTCGGGAGCATCTGGTAGTCAGCTCGCGCTCTTGCCTCTTCACGGGGCATGGGCTCCAAGCTCTAATCTAACTTATCTGTTCGCCAGCTATACCTGCACAGCCCTCCGCCTTAACCCCTGCGGGTCCTATCATTGCCCATCCTTCCATATCATCCCCATCCTTTTCTCCGTCCCTCCTCCGGCACTCCAACCACGTACCATCCTCCAACTACAGCCATTCACCGCCTCTCTTCGTCTTCTCGGTCTACCTGTAATATTGATCCGGAGCTAGACGGCTTGTTCCCGCCATCAAGGGATGCGTTCGCTCCGTTGGCATTATGTGTATATCAAAGCTGCGGACGAGGCGAGCCTGCGAAATTTTTCACCTCAATTTTCCGGCTACTAACAGCTGCGGGTGCTTGCAACCGTCTAAGCTTCATTATTCATGCCGGTATGCCGCTATTCGGAAATCGAATCCGGCGTCTCCGGATCTTCTTTCACGGCTGCACTTCCTCCCGATGAGCTGCCAATGCAGAGAAAATTCCTCGCGTACATCGAACGAAGTCCATGGAACAACATGGCTGCAGGTGATGAGACATTCGCAAAAATGGCAACGAAACTCGTATGGACGAGCTTGCGTACTCTACGAGAATCAACTCGTAAACGATCGCTGAACTGAAATCTCTTATAAGTCATAAATTATGGTGGACAGGATTCTTCCACCCGTATTATATGTTAGGTGATTTACAGCGAGAGGACTTCGATATTTGTGTATTCGAGTCAGCCCACGGCCCACATGGTATCCGTATGTACGATAGAAATGATTGTGAGCTAGACGTCGTGAAGGGTCATTAGCGACATTCAGAAAACTACTGTGAGAAAACGACGATGAAGATCGTTGGCAACGCGTATAATGGAGCTGCGGTGTCGATTAATCATCTCGCCGCTGCGGAGATCTGGAATCAATGTCCCGTGCTCAAAGCTATTCATCCATCTTATTCTTTGTTCGGGTTAGTCAAAGGTGAAAAGTTTCCTCAAGCCACGTACTACCTACAGTTACTTATATAAAGTAAACTATGCACTAACTTTCTGTTCAAGTATACGTGATCCATATTATATTTAATAATACAGATAAAAAAAAAGCATATCAAATTGGCTCTAGTTTTTACGTTACTGCAGCATTGTAAAGGGGGGGGGATGGTTTCTACGTTCTCAGGCATCGAAAAATTCAGGAAAAAAATTAGGACAGCAAAAAAATTTCTATTCATAAATTTCAGATATTAAGAAAAATAATGTAATTTTTCATCCAAATATTGCTTCTTCGAGTCATGTATGAAAATGTCGATAAAATAAATAACTAGAGTTAATTTCGAACCGTTGACCATGGCAATGCTTATGCATCTTGGTTCTTAGAATGAGAATTCGCCAATTCGTTAATCACTGGTAATTTTTTCTTGAATTATCCAAACGTTTCGAAGTAGTTCTATACATAGATTGACCCAGAAATCGGGAGAAGTCTTTAAATTCACGATTATCGTTGCGCGGTTTCTATTTGCGTAAAATTGGTTATTATCCTAGACTTTCGAAGCGTGAAATCGCGCTTTCGGGTTCTCCATTTATTATCGTAAAGAGCTGCAGTGTCTGTACCACGCGATAAATAGACCACGCAGCAGACAATCCGTCGGGACTGTTAACGATCGCGTTGATACTCTGGCACGAAAACCGAAATTTGCGTTATTCTTCATCGCTCCGACGAGGTTGCATAATGGGCTTATAAAACGGGACGGAAAGTCTGAATTAATTAACCGCTCGTTGCGCAAGCTGCTCGGTGTAAATTACGATAGTCGATTGCGAGCCTGTCCATCCCGTTTTATTATACCCGGTATACGAACAACCTCTCTCAAACTCACTTCACGATCACGATCCCGGTAACTTTGCCAGCAGGTACAACGTATTTCGACAAATTGAAATACCCGCCCATTATGCACTTATCGCAAGTATAACCTCGGTGCCAAGTATAAATCAAATGATTGCACACAGCTAGACACAATTGTACGTAAATGTCGTCGCCGATAATTAGGTCCTCGGTCCGATAGATCGCAGCCAATTCACGTGAGGCGACCGACCTTCGACGATCGATTCGATGTAGGTGTCGTACCTTCGAGGCAGACCTTGAACGCGATCAGTCATACCTGCCGTTTCACGCTTTCATCGACATCCGATCGGTGAGACAGAGCTCGTGACCTGTGCCCCTTATTTTCTGTTCGCTAAAAATTATACGATAATCTCCGCATTGATCAACGATCGACGGATTTAACTTGCGACGCGATTCTTCGGAGCTACGGATCGAGGAAAAAAATGGAGAAAAAAAGAAAGGTTCTACACGAGCTTCGATTTTACCGGGTAATATGTTATTTTCGATTCGGGTAATTTCAAGTTTCAAGAGATTGTCCCGGTATGTGGATGTCTTCGAAACGAGAAAGTTGTCCCACGGGATGGTCGAAGCATATGCTTTAGTTTACCGTGATACGGAGTGTGCCCATAAATGCATACGTGTTGCAGAAATACCGATTTCATCGTACTCGCATAATCCTCATCTGAATTCGTTTGTAAATTTTTTGTAAATTTTTTTAAAAAATAGCAAAAATTCTGTCGGGGGGCGTGTACCGCTTGTAGATACGTGTATAACTGTTTTCTAAATCTGAGAGCGTGATACATTCTCGGATAATGGATCGATACGTAAAAAGACTATACGTATAGACATAACAGGCGTCACTTGACCTGTCGCCAGATTTTGGTTGCAGCTCGGTTTCTTCGCGCACAGAGGAAGAGAGTAACCAGAAGCTATCCGTGAATATTCACCGTGTCGTTTCTTTTACGCGACCAATCGACGCGCTGTATTTAAACAGTGAAAGTTTCATTCGGTTTACGTTTATCACAGTGCCGACTGACTGCTTTTGCCGATGCCAATGCCGATGCTTGAACTCGTTTGAACACCGTTCAACGAACGAAAGTTTTACGTACAGTAGGTAGTTATGTTCTGTTCCGATACTTGTGCTAGTATCACGATAGGTGATATGTATACACATATCCAAACTTGTACAACGTTCAATAAAGTTGCCCTTTGCTCAACCGAAAAGAAAACTTGACTCGTAACTACCAATTGTGATCGTGACGTCTGCAATCAGCTTCCCCAGCAACGCACGCGTCGCACAACGTGCGGAACCCGCTAAAACGAGCATCGGATAGCTAGAGAGTCGGGCGAGAACTCTACGAAGGATGTCCTCAATAGCCAATAACCATCGTTAACCGCCAACTAGCCCTGTTATAGACGCTAATCTGTACCTACATCGATTCGACGGATGGAACACACGCCGCACATCCTGCGCATTGGCACAATCATCCGTCGCGGCGCGGATTATGCTCGAAGGAACGAATCGACGAGGGTCGAAACGAGACGGACGAAAAAATGAAAACAAATAAAAAATAGAAACGGAAAGAAACCAGGGCAATCGGTTTAAATTGTTGATCTTGAATGATTGCATTACAGTCCGTCTTGAGTTGAGAAACAAATAGACGCGCGAGTTGTACGAAACGGAGACGAAACGTTGAACGTTTTTTACCGTAACATCTGATCGGTGAGACACGTAGTGTGTCCGTGCACGTGACGAGATCAACGTGTCTCGGATCTCCGCATCTCTGGATCGATAAACTCTGATAAATTTAAACATAAGAGGCTCGGGGCTGCAGTTTGTGCTAGACTGAAATCTGTTCAACAATCCATTCCACCGCTATTTAACAATTACAGCTAGGGTATAATAGCTGTATTACAGTCGTAATCCAAGTTTATCCACGATCGAATCTTCGGGCTTCTGACTTTCTATTGTCTGGCTATTGTCTACAAGCTAGATAATCTTCTACATTATAACTGTTTATAATGTTTATTATGTCCGTTATACCTACGGGATATTTGTAGTTTTCGAAGCAACGAAACTTTAGATGCATTATTGTACGAACCAAGTAGGAATTTTATCCGCTGTTTTCCATTTATACTTACAAATTTACAATCGAGGCAACGAAGTTTACGTTTTGTCGACAAGTTTTTCTTATTTGTGATTCAATGTGGTATTACAGTAGAGTAGATTCCCATCTACCTAATACAACTCAAAATTTGTGTACCTTCTATATTCAATTTCTAAAATTCAGAACGTTCAAGCGAATATTTTGCTTTCAATTCTAACTTCCAACCGTACCGAACTCTCAATTTTTACGAACCTTAGCTGCATTATATGCTAAAATCTTGTGTATTGTGCAACACAGTTGCGGCATGTATTATAGGTATGCAAGAATAACAAATGGAAGAGGAAATTCCTCCTCGGGCTAATTGTAAGAGAACGTTTATGTACGCTGCATATATGCAAATGAGATTACGTAGCGAGTTAAAATTACATCTTGAACGAAATATCATTATTTTTCGCTACTTAATCGTCGTCCTATCGCGTCTCGTTTACCAATTCACATGCTTTACAATTTCAACCTGTGTAATATCATATTTTTCGTACGTCTCCGATTCGCCTGTTGCTTTGTATCGTAACACGTTTACCTGTATTTATACCAGTGCTCGAAAAGATGCGGAAAAAGATCGTAAGGCGGGGAAAAACTGAGTCGGTATCTGTTTTGTCCCTTTGGGTTCACTGACCCTTCAAGTTCCCCATCGGTAGTCTCAGCGCTGCCTTGCTGCATCGACGTTGTTCTTTTTGTTCCCCCGAAAGGAGAAAGAAAGAAGAGGAAGAAAAAAATTTTTTTAAAATGTCCGCCGTACAGCGCATTCCTACTTTCCCATGCAAATCGGATTAGAAGAAACGTAACGGGAGGAAAGAGAGAAAGAGAGAAGATGATAAAAAAAAATGCTGAGCTGCGAGGAAAAAAAAAAAAAAAACATAAATCTAGGGTGTAAAAACGTGACTGATTAATCGTTGCTGGCGTTTGTTTCCTACGCACACATACATTGTGCCGTAGCGAATAGTCTGTTACCCTTAGCAACGGTAAAACTAAACCGCACCAGTGCGACCGGTTTGATACAACGATCGAGATTATATTGTATTATATATTCGTTGAGGGAAAAGTATCGTACGACAAGATTATCATCGCGTATAAAAATCGGTTTTCTTACAAACAATACCCGACTCTTCACATATATATATATATATCTGTATATAATAATACGTACGTAATATATACGAGTTTTACGGATTAACTGTAGAAGCATGGCTACGTTCATCAGAAGAGCCAGATTTCCGATAAAAAGACGTTACAGTGAGTCGATCGCGATCCTGTCCGTCGAATTTCTTCACTATTCAAACCGCAACATTACCGTTTTAACTGATTTTTTTCTTTTCTCAGGCAAGTCGCCGTTTTTCCCAAGCCTCGAAGAACAGAGCGGCACTCTCCTCGAGGATCCGACAGCTGCTGGTCAACTCGACGGCGGCGTCGGCGTCGGCGTCGGGGTGAACGTCGGTGTCGGAGGCGGAATGACCGCCCCCCAGGTCGCCCCCCTTTCATCGCCGAGCCGAAGCAGCCCTCACAGCCAGGGAAGCGAAACCGGCGAACGATTCTCACGGAAGGTCTTCGTCGGCGGCTTGCCGCCGGACATCGACGAAGGTTCGTTGCCTTCTTTCCTCGTCGCTTGACGATGTCAATATTTGTTCTAACCGCACCGTCGCTACAAGCTAACGTCATACTTTGATACTTTGTAAATTGTAAATTTCATCGCAAGTCGTTGGAAATCGGGTCGATGACCCGGACGCCTTTATTATCCACACCTCCATCTTGTTTCCTTCTTCACTCTTCGTATCATTTCACTTTTATCTATCATTTTACGTACATACGTTATTTTTTTTAATTTTATTTCTTTATTTTACTTCATTAGAAATGATTGAGAATTCCAAGATTATCCTTGATAATTTGTTGACGTTTGTTGTTGTTGTTGTTGTAATACACGCGTGTAACAGCTGATAAACGGATAAACATACGATGTCTGCGGCTTGTGTGTAAGTAGACGCCTGTGTATAATGTTATTTTGTTGTGTATATATAACGCATAGGCGATAAAGCGAACGAGTCGGAATGCGATTAGCTCGGCTCGTGCGGCGATAAGGCGATGAGGAAGAAGAAAAATGTTTGTGTAACGCGAACTTGTAAGAAGCAGTAATCGATCCGTGTGTGTATTTTGCGCGACAATGCGCGGGTACAAAGTTATGTGTCACTGCGGATAATATAACCGTGGCGATGAAATTAATTCTTTATATAAATACAGCCAAGTTTTACTTACATTGCGGTAAAAGTAAATTCCATTGAATTTGGAAATTTATAATTAAACGCGAAGCGTTTAGTTTTCTCGTTTCTTCAAACTGCAGCATCATAAGTTTATATGTGAAATTTTTGTCACCAATTGCACGGAAATTCTTGTATTTCTTTTTTTTAATTTTTATTTTTGATGGAAAATTTTAATTATTGCTAATTTTTTTACACGAATTTACCAATATTATACATGTACGGTATCGTTATACTTGAATTTGCAATTATTCTTTTTACGTACAATACATATTTATATCAAATCTAATGAGCGAAAAACTGATTTTTTTGTACCTCGTATGTTCGACAGATGAAATCACAGCCAGCTTCCGTCGTTTCGGACCGCTTGTCGTTGACTGGCCACACAAGGCGGAAAGCAAGTCGTATTTTCCTCCCAAGGGTTACGCCTTTCTGCTCTTTCAGGTATATAATTTTTATATGCCTGTAACTTATCGTTTTTAAACAATCGAATTGATTTTACGATAAGAAAATTCTATCTTGCCGAATCGTTGTCTCAAAATATAACGTATAACTAATATAGTTTGTTATTCTTTTTGTTTTTTTGTTTGTTTTTTTTGTTTTTTGTTGTCGTACGTTTCAAACTTATCTTTCATTCATTACCACGTCTCTTCCGCAGGACGAATCGTCCGTGCAGCAGCTGATCGACGCGTGTATCCAGGACGACGACAAGCTCTACCTTTGCGTAAGCTCACCAACGATCAAGGACAAGCCGGTTCAGATACGGCCTTGGCGTTTGAGCGACGCGGACTTCGTTTTGGACGCCTCGATGCCTCTCGACCCCAGGAAGACCGTCTTCGTCGGAGGCGTGCCGCGGCCCCTCAAAGCTGTCGAACTCGCGATGATCATGGACCGGCTTTACGGGGGCGTTTGCTACGCGGGAATCGACACCGATCCCGAGCTCAAGTACCCGAAGGGTGCCGGGAGGGTCGCCTTCAGCAACCAACAGAGCTACATCGCGGCAATATCAGCGCGATTCGTCCAGCTGCAGCACGGCGATATCGACAAGAGGGTGGGTCGTCCTTCCTCAATTATGTGAGGGGGGGATTGGAAAATAGAAGGGTTGTTGGTGAAGAATTTTTTAAATCACAAAGTTGAAACGCAGGAAAAATTGAAATTTAGGGAAGTGTGGAACCGAAGTATAGAATCGTTGGAAATACGAAATTAACCAAGATTTATGAGAATTGTAAAGTCTCGATATTGTGATATTTATATTTTCTGAATTTTTCCATATTTCTATCCTTTGGTGTTCTTCAATTTGTTGATCTGAAAGTAAAAATTGAAGTAACAAAATACGATACTTTTATTTGATGTAGGATTTATCGAGGGGTTATTCACTCGTATCGTACTCGGGTGTAATTTATAGAACTGTGCGACTCATCTATTAGTCGTAGACGCGTACCAATTTCTTTTTCCTCCCAATTGTACTTACAGAAAGAACGATTTATTTCTAGGGCTGAACAAATATTTCAAATTACATGATACTTGGTGAAATCGGGGGGTTTAAGTCGAAATGACATGAAGATATGTTAAATTACTTGAAAATCTCTGGGGTTGTACGATTAATTGATTAGCCAATCGCTGTAACTCGTCGATTTCGATTAATCTCTCATAATTTTCGATTACCATATCAAATATTATCCACAGATTTGACGTATCAAATTTTCTAACAGTGTTTCCCATTCTCTTCTAATGCCAATACTGATTAATTTCAGACAACTTTGTACAATTTTAAATGATTCGAAATTGCTGCAAATTGATTATTGTACGTAATTGATTATTGATGTATTGAAGTGAATAATCCCTCGGTTTTCATACATACGAATGGAATTGGGGGATTAAAAATTGATCTTTGTCCGCCGTTTGCTCAGGTTGAAGTCAAGCCGTACGTTCTGGATGATCAGATGTGCGACGAGTGTCAGGGTCAGCGATGCGGAGGAAAATTCGCTCCGTTCTTTTGCGCCAACGTAACGTGTCTCCAGGTTAGCTCGAAATGCTGTTTTATTAATATCGATTTCTCTGAAATTACTCGAAAGAAACATTATTCTCAATTTTCCATTAAAATCTTAGTCTAGTCGAGAAGTGAGTTTTCTGCGAAAATTAGTTACAGGTCTCGTAAAAATATGAGCGATAGCTCATTCGATCCGGAATCACAACCCGAAAAAGGAGTTTTTTGGATTTTTTCTGCCGATGAAAATTACGATTGTTATTAACAAAAAACTAAAAAAAAAAAACGCCCTTTCGTTTTTTGGCTATAACTCAAAAATTATAAGTGATAGCGAAATTTAAAAAAAAGATCCTAAAAGAGGAGGAAATTTCCGATGAAAAACTCCGTACTCCCGGAATTCTAGCTCCATTATTTATAATTTTAATTTAACGCTGAAAGTAGGCTTCCGCGCGGCAGTTTCAGCATGCGCGCGCCGCCACTATAGAGAGTACTGCACATATAATAATTTTTTTATGTCATTTAATGTTTTTTTAAAAATTTGAACAAATTCAGGGGTCATCTAGAGACTTCAAAGAATACGGTCCCGTTGGAATTTTATGTCTATCTCAATTTTTCAAAAAGTTATGCAATTGTTAAGTAACTAACTTTTTCCGGGTTTCCGTTATTAAAGAACCCGGTATAAAAGTTTAAATAATAAACCTAAAAATATTTTGCTTCTTGGAGCCTTTTTTTATAAGCATGCTGAATAATATGACGTCATAAAACTTTTATAAAATTTTTTATTTTGTTAATTATGAATTTTCACAGTAACAAAAAATGGAAAATTCAAAATATTGTTGTTAAAAAATTTTTTTTTTCAATATGTTAAGCTATCACTGATTTCAACTCTACTTTATACATCAATCAATACCAGTTTTAATTTTTTTATGTCATTTGTTTATAAATTTTTTATAAACAAACTTATAAATTTACAATTTTTCAAAATTTTTTTTTTACCATATGGTTGTAATGTAGAAATAATGATTTTTAAAAAAAAAATTTTTTCTTAAAAACATTATCTTATTGTTGTTAATCGTTTGTCTCATTTTTTCATTACTTTAATAAATTATTAAGAAATCGTTTTTTTTCTAAAAATCATCATTAACATTTCTCAATAGAATAGCAAAAAAAATTTTTTTTTTAATCAACAATTTGTTCATTTATTTATTTAACAATTGATTATAAACTATTTTTTTTATTTGTTATAATTTTTTTCTAGAAGATCAAAAAATCACAAAAACAGCTACCTGCAACAATATGGCAAAAAAAATTTTTTTCTATTTTTAAAAAATTATCTTGTTTTTTTAACACGGCTAAGTCCAGCGCTGACTCGATTTGTTAACTAACAACTTGCTGTAACTTTGCAACTATTGCAGATACAGTTTTCGACCTTCGAGTCATTTTTGTGCAGCATGAGTTGAGCTTCCTAATAAAATTTTAACCTAACGTTTATCAATTATAGTTTACTAATTACACGCTTTTATTTACAAACGTTTACATTGTCCATTCCTTACAACCCTTATATCTCATAAACAATTAATGTTACGACAAATATGCTTCAAGGCATTCTTATCACCCGATTATTAAACTATTCGAATATATTTTTTTTATATTTTTAATCTTATTTGTTTATGAGATTTTGGAATTTTTCTTCAATTATAACATATTTTATGGTCTTCTTTTTGGAAAGAAAATTGGATAGAGGAGATGAGGAATAAATCGTCAAAATAATATATAAGCAATAGTTACGTGAAAAATCATTTTTATTTATTACAGATGATAAATTCCAAAATCTCATAAACAAATAAGATTAAAAATATAAAAAAAATATATTCGAATAGTTTAATAATCGGGTGATAAGAATGCCTTGAAGCATATTTGTCGTAACATTAATTGTTTATGAGATATAAGGGTTGTAAGGAATGGACAATGTAAACGTTTGTAAATAAAAGCGTGTAATTAGTAAACTATAATTGATAAACGTTAGGTTAAAATTTTATTAGGAAGCTCAACTCATGCTGCACAAAAATGACTCGAAGGTCGAAAACTGTATCTGCAATAGTTGCAAAGTTACAGCAAGTTGTTAGTTAACAAATCGAGTCAGCGCTGGACTTAGCCGTGTTAAAAAAACAAGATAATTTTTTAAAAATAGAAAAAAATTTTTTTTGCCATATTGTTGCAGGTAGCTGTTTTTGTGATTTTTTGATCTTCTAGAAAAAAATTATAACAAATAAAAAAAATAGTTTATAATCAATTGTTAAATAAATAAATGAACAAATTGTTGATTAAAAAAAAAATTTTTTTTGCTATTCTATTGAGAAATGTTAATGATGATTTTTAGAAAAAAAACGATTTCTTAATAATTTATTAAAGTAATGAAAAAATGAGACAAACGATTAACAACAATAAGATAATGTTTTTAAGAAAAAATTTTTTTTTTAAAAATCATTATTTCTACATTACAACCATATGGTAAAAAAAAAATTTTGAAAAATTGTAAATTTATAAGTTTGTTTATAAAAAATTTATAAACAAATGACATAAAAAAATTAAAACTGGTATTGATTGATGTATAAAGTAGAGTTGAAATCAGTGATAGCTTAACATATTGAAAAAAAAAATTTTTTAACAACAATATTTTGAATTTTCCATTTTTTGTTACTGTGAAAATTCATAATTAACAAAATAAAAAATTTTATAAAAGTTTTATGACGTCATATTATTCAGCATGCTTATAAAAAAAGGCTCCAAGAAGCAAAATATTTTTAGGTTTATTATTTAAACTTTTATACCGGGTTCTTTAATAACGGAAACCCGGAAAAAGTTAGTTACTTAACAATTGCATAACTTTTTGAAAAATTGAGATAGACATAAAATTCCAACGGGACCGTATTCTTTGAAGTCTCTAGATGACCCCTGAATTTGTTCAAATTTTTAAAAAAACATTAAATGACATAAAAAAATTATTATATGTGCAGTACTCTCTATAGTGGCGGCGCGCGCATGCTGAAACTGCCGCGCGGAAGCCTACTTTCAGCGTTAAATTAAAATTATAAATAATGGAGCTAGAATTCCGGGAGTACGGAGTTTTTCATCGGAAATTTCCTCCTCTTTTAGGATCTTTTTTTTAAATTTCGCTATCACTTATAATTTTTGAGTTATAGCCAAAAAACGAAAGGGCGTTTTTTTTTTTTAGTTTTTTGTTAATAACAATCGTAATTTTCATCGGCAGAAAAAATCCAAAAAACTCCTTTTTCGGGTTGTGATTCCGGATCGAATGAGCTATCGCTCATATTTTTACGAGACCTGTAACTAATTTTCGCAGAAAACTCACTTCTCGACTAGACTATCTGGTCGATGCATGCGTGTGACAAAAATATACTCGTTGAAAGTTCTCCATCAGGCAGAATATGAATATTGTACTTTGTTTTTTAACGTGAAATTAAGGCGGATCGTTGCGTTGTTTTTTTTTTTTTCAGTATTACTGCGAGCACTGTTGGGCAACGATTCACTCTCGTCCAGGACGGGAGTTCCACAAGCCGTTGGTCAAGGAGGGTGCCGACAGACCACGAGCGGTACCGTTCCGCTGGTGTTAACCCCAACTACGTTAAGAATAGTCGCCCCGCGGCTAATAATCTCGCGGCACTAGCTAATTAAAACTACAAAACACCATGTACACACACACGCATACACACGTACACATGCATTACCTTATCAAAACCAAAAGAAGGGGGAATTGAAACAACCGCAACCGAAATAAATATTACACGACGACCACCACGGCCAATTCACCAGTTACACCCGTACTACGGGATTGATGTGAAAGGGAAGGAGAAGAGAGAAAAGAAAATGAAGGAAGAATATTCGCACCGCTACGGACAGCTCATCCGTCGACGTCGATCGTCAGAGGCTCGTCGAATCGAATTGAGAAGACGGAAATTTAAACCGTAGAGAAGAAACGGTTGTCGACACACGCCGATATTTTTCCGAGCTTGTCTTCTTCCAATTCTTCTTCCGGTAATTAATTATCGCATACCTGACGAATATTACAAAATGTAGTAGGAAAATTGTACGGAGGTGAGTGATGACAGAGAAAAGACGGAGGGGAAAGAAAAACGGACGAGGCCGCGTCGTTGGTTGATTTGAAGGTTTAGCGCAGCAGCTATACATATACACCTGGAATATTGACAGGTAAAAATGGTAACCTTCGCCGGGGTTTTTGTCGCTCGATATATATATACATGCAACTTGTTTTATATTTCGATGGCAAATAAACCATACCCTACGATATATCGTGTAATAACACAAAGCCATGTGTGTGGTGTATGTCTTCTTATACAATAATGATTGATTGATTATTATTAACTGACGTTGACTGCTGGCTGTTAACCAGGAAGTTTTCTTTTTTTTTTTTTCGTTTTTAATCGAGGGGCAGCTAGCGTTCTGTAGACGGGGGAGGATGACGAGAACATACCTGTATCTACTATTCTACATATTATCACTATTATTATTATTACTATTATTACTATTATTATTATTATATTGTTTTATTTTTTTATTTTATTTTTTTTCTATAATTATGGTTAGGGATACTTGCGGAAAATGCGCGAGTGGTGATCAGAGTTGTTACAAAAACTCGTCCAATTATGCAGCAGGTGGCGTAAAATATTTAAATTAGGCGTATTGACGAGAAACAAGGGGAAAATAAAAAGAATAGTTTGAGCGATATTTATAATAATGCAATATTATAACGATAATAACGACAAGTTATCTAAAGAAAGATCGAAAGCAGACTATCATTACATGCTAATATCGCGTCGTAACTTTTCGCTCGTTCGCTTCAACCCCGCAATTTCAGCCATTATACCACACATTGCACATATTGTTTCTTTTTTTTTTTTCTCGCAGTGACGTGTAACGTTACGGTGATGTTTGAAAAAAGTTGAAAAAAAAAATAAATGAAAGAAAAAAAAAAATGAAAAAATCGTTATCCACGTTATAATTGTACGATCATTGAGAATACTCTCTCTCTCTCTCTTTGTAAAAAGGAAAATAGAAAAATGAAATCGGAGTATATTTCTCACTAGGCATAGATGACGCATCGTCGTCGTCTCATCATTCGCGGTAACTCGACTTCGCTGCTCTTTGAAATTCATGGATATTGTATAATATACGTATGTATATGTTTACACGTGTGATGGAATTTCGAGATACAGGCAGAAGCCGTGAAACGCGAAAACGGACAGCGAGCAATGAAAGTTAGAAAGAATGCGGATGGAATGCACGGATGAGAGAAAGAGAGAGCGAGAGAGAGAGAGAGAGAGAGAGAGAGAGAGAGAGATGGACAGAGAGAAAAAAAAACTGAGAACTAGGCGTTGGATAAGCGAGGAAATGTAGCTGAAATTTAGACAGGGATGAATAACGACGAAGATAACAAGCCGAATAAAAAATGTTGAAAGAAGTGGCGAAAATTAAATTGACTGAACTGAGACAGAGCGAGATAAAAAAATAATAATAATAATAATAATAACAATCCGAGAGTGGTAAAAATCGTATCGACTGACGATATTTACCGTTGAATACATTAATTAAGGAAAAAGAAAAGAAAGATACTAAATAACTAGACAAATTTCATGCATATGTATATTACCAATATCGTTGCACGATAATATATATTAGTAAAAAAAAAAAGAAAGAAAAAAATGAATGAGACTTTATTAAAAAAAAAAATAATATAAATAAAAAATCTTTGCTCCCCGTTGCGTAACGAACGCCAAATAACCACGACGGCTGTCGAAGATGAGCAGCGTTACAAATGACTTGACATATATCTCTGTGCGAAACGGAGTTGCAAGATGTTTATAGGTAAAATACTGTTCATCGGAGACAAGTTAGTCGATGTATGTTTTATAATAGGACAAAAATGACGAGGTGATGATGGGTTGGTGAAAAAGAGAAAAAAATAAATAAATAAATAAATAAATAAATAAATAAATAAATAATACAGACAAAAGTAAAGATGAAATATAAATAAATAAAAATATGTACACATACAGATAATAGGCGAAAATTTTTCAGATTATCGTGTTTCTTTTATGTAAATTGTACAATTATGCGATAATACGAGTTTTTGACGAGGACGAGGAAACCATAGTCGGGAAATAAATATCGCGTCGTTATGCGATAATCGATCTACTGCCGATTCTTTTAACGTGACGAAACATACCTAACGCGAAGCTCGACTTTCTATTCGTCTGCAGTTTCAAGATAACTTTGCGATTCGCAGAATTTGGTAGGTATATGTCGGTGTTGTTTGGTTGAATAGGTAAATTAAAAGCTCGACCTGTAAAAAGCGCGTTCGCGAAAATGCCTGTGATTGTATTGAAATTTTTTCAATTTTCCCTCCCACTGTCTTTTCACCCCCCCCCCCCCAATCTCATTGCCGTACCTTTTTGTAGACGTGTACAGTCCACGTATACATATGCAATTGACAACATATAATAGAACAATTTCTCAATTCTATCTCATTATTACGTATATTATATATATATACATATATATATACTAAATATAATAGAAAGCGAAAGAAAATTAGTTAATGAAAAATTAAAACTTGTACAAAGGGAAATGCAAAAAAAAAAAAAAAAAAAAAAAACGGCAAAATAAAAGTAAAATAAAAAAAAAAAAAAAACCAACGGAAGCGAATTACCAACCAAACTTTTCTCTCGGTGTATACATAATCAAATAACGCAAGCGTAGTTCAAATTATTAATAAAATAAATAATTTAACAATAAAGATAATGCTAACGACGATATAATAGTAAGAATGATAATATTACAAACCAATTCACTCTGCATATTTACGCGAGTTACCAAATATTAATGTACGCTGTTATATCCTGTACTCTTACGATTAGTCTGTATCCATCACCCCGACTCTCCGCGATTGAAATTCACGTAATATGCAAGTGTGCATACGTACATACATACATACATAAAATATCTGTATCTATGCATAGTTACATTAATCGTATAACACGAAACACGCGAGAAAAAACGAGAAGACGGATTATCTTTCAGCGTAAAAATATTTATTTTTTTGGTCCATTTTATGTAAATACGCGTATAATTAAACTGTAACATGTAAATTACTCACATTTAATGCCCTTCGTAGAAACATTCGACCCTTGTCATTCGCCATTCAACACCGACGTATTTCTACTTTAATTTTCGTGCGAAAGTATAAATTCAGATTTGTTATTTACCTGACAAGTCGTAATTGGCTACATTTTTCATCACGGGTACGAAACGGAAGGTTTTTTTTTTTTTTTTGTTGCTACATACGGTACAATTGTTACGATCGATATTGAAAATGAATAATTAATAACAATAACACTAATACTTAACGAGCAAGTCACCGAAAGCAATCGGCAGAGGATTTCATTTTATTAAGTGATATTCATAGGATAAAATTTTTCTGTCACCACGTTTACCGAGTTCCGACGTTATTATTACATGTAAAATTTCCGACGGAAGCGAGTAAAGGAGGTGGAAGGAAATGGTTGAGAAGGTGGAAGAAAAAAAAAAAAAGTATAAACGGTTAAATAAAGTAAAACAAAAGAAGAAAACAATGTGTAAATAGACATATATTCTAAATGAATTGAATTTGGTAAACTTTTAAACAGAACGTATATAGTTAGTGCAATTTTAACGCAAGCTTGACGTGAAAATTACGTATGCGTTGCATATTCGTAAAATATTATTATATCAAAATTCGCGGTTTATCAAACAGTCTTTTGCTAAACCTTACGTTAAATGCAGGAACGGCTGGAGCGCGTTCGTATGAAAATTTATATAAAACACATCCTATAGAGATATACACGTATAAATGATACATAGGCGTGAATCCTCTCTCTCTCTCTCTCTCTCTCACACATACACACACAGTCAGTTTAATAAAATTGAACAATTGTAAATGTGAAGATTAGGTATCGATGTACCTCTAAAATTGGAAAAAAATAGTCAAAACTTTTATCTTCTAACGATGCGGAAGTAACATTTTATATCTATCCACATGTGCGTGTGTGTACAAATTCACGAATACATTTAACCACATACAGTAGTGCGTTCTATTCATTAAATATACACACACACACGCACACACACACAGTATATCGAAGAGAGAATGAAAGGAATATAAAGGATGTTTAAAAAAACCGAACAACTGACTTGTGTCACGCAGAACATTTTCTAGTTAAATTTTTGTAATTTTCAAACGACGCACACGCATATATATATGTGTGTGTGTGTATATATACATATAATATATCATCATACACATTTATCAAACACGTGTGCACTTAAGGCGACACTCATTATATGGTATTTCAGTTTCACAGAGAGTGATAAGAAAAACATGGCGTGCGCGCGGCATTTTCTATAAACCTAAAAAAAAAAAAAAAAACGAGACACACACCAGCAAAATTGATATACGCAATTAATTGTACATGAACTAAATTAATTGATAAACAGAGGAGTGAGAACTGTTATCATTATTATCATTATTGTTGTTTTTGTTGTTTTTGTTGTTGTTGTTGTTGTTGTTGTTGTTGTTGTTGTCATTGTTGTTGTTATTATTATTATTATTAGTATTATCATCATCTAATCTAGTTATGCTAAAAAGATGGTTGTGTGTGTATAGCTTCTTCATGTATTATAACTTTTCTCCGCGACGTTACGCTAAACTTTTTTGTATCTTTATATATATCATATATGTATATAGCGTGTTCTAGTTCAGTATGTGTGTAGGTACATCCGTATCGTATGTAAATTTAATCATAGGTATTTCCAATATCCGATAGAGCGGTATTATTTTTCAAAATTAGATACAATTTATTATCACTAGATAAACGACGAGTTTGTATTTAGCCGCACTAGTCGATTTACACGCAATACTAGCTCTACGTCTGCAGTCTCTAACCGTTTTTACCTTTTCTCTCGATACTTTGAACATTTTTTTTTCTTCTTCTTTTCACTTAAGATAAATTTCCCTGCCTTGATTGTTGTTTCATAAATTGATTCGTTAATTTTCTGGTTCGAAACTGGTTCCGTTGGTTTCGCAACATGTGCAATACTTCACTTGATCGACTAATTATCGTTTAGCTCCTTACCTCCTCAGACAAAAAGGGAAGGTAAAAAAAAAAAAAAAAAAATTTTGCCCGTATCACATCGGAATCTTCAACCCTCTGAGTCTACTTTGCGTGTTTTAAAAGAAAAAGAGGCAAAAAATAAATATATATATATATATATGCATATATATGTATATGCGTATGTATGTACAACACAGCATGCATGTAAAAATAATTATTAAATTCATGGGAAGGAAATTAACAATATTACCAATAATAATAGTATATTAGATGTGATTTCACCTCCTTTCTAATATGTGTGATAAACCATAATATGGTAATTATAATACCGATAATAATAATAATGGATATAAATACTAATATATAATAATATCGATGATTATATTTAATATATAAACCAATCTTAAAAGTATAATTGAATTATAGATACTAATTGCACGAGAGAAAACGAAACAAAAAAATATTTAAAAAAAAGAAGATTAAAAAAAAAAAAAGACAAAATAAAGAAATAACGGTAATGATAATAATAATAACGACGATGACGATAATGATTGTAAAACACGCAAAGAGGAAAAAAAAAAGTAAAAGTAACGTGGTAGTCATTTACAATAGATTTTGTATTTTCGAGTGTTGAAAAAGCGTTTTATACCGTTGTTCTAAAATTCTTGTCTAAAAAGAATAGAAAAAAAAATCCATGTCCTGATTTCTAGTTTTTGTATCCTGTTTGTTCGTTCTTTGTTTAAATATCGCGAGACCGGGGGAAAGAGGAGAGAGAGAGAGAGAGAGAGAGAGAGAGAGAGAGAGAGAGAGAGAGAGAGAGAGAGCATGAGGGTGCGGCAAATGTCACAGATTATAGGAGAATTTTCGTACAGCATGTAGTAGAGAAGGATAGAGGAAAAAGGATGTCGACGAAGGGATGGAAAAAGAGGGAGAAGGGGGAGGGGGGGGGGGAGGAATGTTAGAAAGTTTTTGTATATTATAGAATAGTAGTTGTAACGTGTGTTATAGATATCGGCAATTATTATAATCGTTTAACCAAAGTGTAGGTGCTCGATATACTTCAACTTCAATCCCATCCTCAAGCCCTGATCTTCGTCCTCTAATCGAATCCTTTATACCTGCCTACGCACGTACCTATACGTATACATATACATATAACTCCTACAGCTGTAATAATGGTAATAATAATGATAACAATAATGATGACGACGATGATGATGATGATGATGATGATGATGATGATGATGATGACGATGATGATGACGATGATGACGATGATGATGATGATGATGCACACCCTTTTAAACGAGAAAACTATACCTTACACCTATACTTATATCTATTATAAATAATATATATATGAATATAATTATAATATATTTCGAGAAGTATATTATTATAAATGATTTTTATTTTTTTATATTTAATAATAATATTTTTTACTTACTATAATTAAATTAAATTAAATTAACTATGTCTATTGTACACGATACAACACATACATACTATTTAGTCTAAAGAAAAAATTGCGAAAAACAAAAAAACCACAAAAAAATATTTTCTGCATAGCACCGTATTATTATTACTATTATTATTCTTCTTTTTATTATTCTTATTATTATTACACGAATATCCTTTGTTGTTGATCAGCTTAGCTCGTGATTATTATTATTATTATTATTATTATTATTATTATTATTAATATTATATCGTAAACATTACCCTTGTAGAGGATGGAAATTATTATACATATATTATATATATATTTTTTTCTAATTAAAATTTGTAGATAAAAATTAAACGTACCTATAATATAAATATCAGTACGTCAACAAGCGGAGTCCGCACAATTCAGTCAGCGAATGAATTAATCTGTCGGATTATCGAAGACGCATTTTACTAGTAATAATTAATTGCGCCGATTGAGATTTCTCAGGTGACTGTTGATCATCATCGTGTATATGTAATCCGTATAACGCCGTTGGACGGTAACGTAAATATGGACGTACGTCGCGATCCATGATATACGATAAATAAAATAATTACATTCGTCTCGTGCTGCACACGAGAGCGTTTGATTAATCGCCTTCTCCGCGTAACTTCGGCAGCGGAATCATCAGCAAGCTGGTGGCAGCTGTGTATGGAAATAATATCGCCGACGCGGGTTTTGAATCGTTTCGTTTCTTTCTATTTTAAAATTTTTTCTCGTTTATTTCACAATTAAGAGAACGAATGACAAGAAGAGAAAAAATGAAGCGACACGTTGTTACTTTCGGATCGTCTCGTGCGTATTGAATCAATTTTCTACTCGCGTGATCGCATCAGTTATTATTTTTCCTTTCACGTTTCTGTTTCTTTTTTTTTTCCCTTTTCTCCCTTCTTTTCTCTTCCTTTTCTTTGACTTTCGATATTGAAAACGATTTGTGCGACGATTCACGGTTGACTTTCGTCGTACATCAATTTGTTACTGCACTATTGCTACTAGTATTATTATTATTATTATTATTATTATTATTATTATTATTATTATTATCACTACTACTACTATTATGATTGTTATTGTTGCTGCTGTTGTTGTTGTTGTTTTGTAATATTAAAAAAAAAACAAAAAAAAAAAAACACTAATATTTATAGGTATATAGAGATCTCCAGATATACCAAAGAGAGCGTGCCGGGAACGAAGTTGCGATTAGGAGAACAAGACAGAGAGAGAGGGAGGGTGAATTAGATAAATTTGATACTTAGTCCTCGAAGAGACAACTGCGGCTTAATCGTCGATCGATTGGTGAAAATTTGTATAGTTCGAAATTAATGTACGCGTGGATCAATCGCGCATTGCAGATGTAATAATAATTAAACCTCGCTTTCTTTCTCTCTCTCTCTCTCTTTTTCTTCTGGGTGTATTTGTAGAAATTGTACTCCATGTTTTCTCTTTCTCCCTATCTATTTCTTCATTCATTTCATTTCTTTCTCCCTCTGATCTTCTTCAACATCTTGCAAAAATATAACGGCTAATAATATTAATAATAATAATAATAATAATAATAATAATAATAATAATAATAATAACAATACCAACAATAATGATAATAATAATAATTGTAATAATGATAATGATGATGACGATAGTAATAGTAGTACTAGTAGTAATAATAAATGTAGTAATACAGTAGTCGTGTTAGTAGTAATAACGATGATGACGATGGTGAAATATTTCAGCATTATGTCGAGATTTAGTATATGAACAAGTGCTGTTTTTAGTCTAATTGTATTGAAATAAAGTAGATCGGTAAATTAATAAAAAAAAAAAAAAGAAAAAAATAAACAAGTGAATAAATAATTAAACGAATGAATAAATACATAAATAACAAAATAAGAGAATAAATACGGGCAGAGGGGGATGCGAGATGCGTGAGAAAGTTAGAAAGTGAGACAGAGTAAGGGGAAAACGAACCAACAACACAGACAGCAAAAACTTGATGAATAAGCGTATGAATAAATTAAGAGACGAATAATAATAGTAATAATAATGTCGATAGGATAATTTAAAGGCGGATATGTAGGGTGACGAATAAAGGCTATACACATGTATAATACCGATACGATATGTGCAGAATGACGAGAGAAAAAACACAAATCGAAAATACCGTGTGCAAAAAATATAATACGCGTATGTGCATATGTATAGCTAAGATGTAAGATTTTTAAAGGTAGCTGGGAGTAGTGCAATGATATAACCACAATTTACGACGCCACAAAACAATATAGTAATGGAAAAATAATAATAAATAAGGAAAATTTAAGGAAAATGAAAAAAAAAAAAAAACCAAAATAACGGGGAGCTTGCGAGCCTGCGCGTACCTACGGTATACATACCTGTATTACATTATACACGCATAGGTATTTAGTAATAAAAGATTATTGATT